>NC_056747.1:1186523263-1186823263 GCF_019279795.1 Protopterus annectens | reverse complement strand
CCCCGGTTAAGTCCTGTTTGAACCCAACTCAGGCTCCCCTCTGCTCCAGTCGCCTAACTTCTCACCAGAGGCGGAGGTCTCTTGGGGCTGATCCCCATAATTGGTCTCTCCCCGGCACCTCTCCAGGCCCGTATCCGTGACATCCTCCATCCAGTCCACCCACAGTCTTTCTGAAGCCAGGGTAGACAGGATGATGCAGAAATTCATCTGAACCCAGATCCAGATGGGAGTCTTGCCTGCTCCCTCCCCCTCCGGGGCTGAGAGCATGAAGTCCACCTTTCTTCCCATTGCTCTTTCTACAATCCAACCTCCAGCTTCTGAGTCCTTAGGTCTGGGGCTTCTTGGCTTCGAGGGGTTAGTGCTGATGGTACCAGGTACCTCGACACTCACCATTGCCCTGAGTGGTTCAGCTCCAACTAGTTTGGAGCCGTCCAGCTCTCAGAGCCGTAGCCTCGGCGACAAATCTGAAGGGAAGGCATCTGCTTCAAAGTTTTTGGAGTCAGCCCTTCCACTCAGAGTCTCAGCGCCTGGAGGCTCGGATCCAACTCTGTCGACTCAGAGGGTTAAGAATCCGGCCTTGGTCCCAGCTTCTAGGATTCATTCTTCCTCTGCTTTTGATGTGGTGGAGAGGGTTCTCTTGGCTCCCTCAAGACCCTTGACATTATTGTCCTCAGAGTCCACCCTGGCTCCCCCTCTTTCTGGTCCAGAATCCACCATCCTGCCCCCTCAGGGACAACCTGTTGCCTGTCTACCCCAGGGAGTCCCCCCCCCCACAGAGAATGGCCAGAAGTTTCCAAGTCCTCCCCAGAGACCGCCTCCCCTGAGGAGCTCCCTCGGAAACATATGTGTAAAAGGAGGCACTTGGGCTCCCCACCGGAGTCCCTCACAGAGGAAGGGGAGGGTTTCCCCTGGTCACCACCAGATGATGTCTTCTTAGGAGACATCATGGAAATCCTACGCCAGCGTGGTGGGGGGGGGGGTCTGTCCAAAAACCCAACCTGGATGAGTCGGTCAGGTGTTCCTGGAGGCGTTTGGCACAGGACCCTCTACCTCCTGGGTATCCCCTCCCATGGATCTGTTTGTGGATTTAATTTCATCTCGGGCATGGAAGGAACCCAACACAATGGAGCCCATCCCAAAGCACCTTGATAAAACACTTTAGTCCAGAGCGAGAAAGATGGGAAGACCTTGTCTGCCATCGGGGTCTGCTTCTCAACCCCACAATGATACTTTTTCCAAAATCAGTGGGGGGTGAAGAAGATGTGGTTCCGGAAGTCTCAGGGCTATTCTCACGATACTCAAGACTCGCCCTCCCCCAGAGGCAGAGGGGGATATGACAGATGCCGTCCTCATGGCAGAGGGGGGTCCGAACAGACCCACACAGCAGCCCTGAATTTCTTTTTAGTGCCAAAGAAGATGGGGGACTTAAGACCCATCCTGGATCTTTCAACCCTAAACCTGTCAGTTGCCAAAACAAAATTCCGGATGGTCACTGTCCAATCCATTCTACCCTTTCTGCAGAAAAACAACTGGATGTGCTTGGTGGACCTCCAGGACACGTACTACCACATCAAAATGGGCAGGCACTCTCAGCAGTTCCTGCCCTTCTGACTGGGGGCCAATCATTACCAGTTCAGAGCACTACCCTTTGGTCTCACCCACCACCTCCAGGGTGTTCACCAAAGTGTTGGCAGTGGTGGCTGCTCACCTGCAGGTGCAGGAGTTCCAGGTCTTCCCCTGCCTGGATGATTGGCTCCTTTCCGCTCCCTCCAGGCATCGCCTCTATCAAGCCAGGGATCTTCTTCTCTGGACTGCCCACCAGCAGGGCATAACCATAGATCTCAACAAGTCACTAATGACTCCAGTTCAAGTTTTAGACTTCATTGGGGCTTGTTTAGATACCATTCAGAGTAAGATTTTTCTAACTCCGGACAGACTTCAATCCCTCAGACATCATGTAGTGTACATTATTCAGACCCAGTCTCCTACCGCAGAGTCAGTGTTTCGGTTGTTGGGGTCTATGGCAGTCACAATCACTCTGATCCCCATGGCTCGCCTATATATGAGAGTTCTTCAATGGACCCTAGCGGTCCAGTGCTCCTTGCTAGATTTGCCCAGTTTGTTTGTCTTGGGCCTGCAGGGATTCGTTTCTCTGGTGGCTTCAATCCCCAGATCTCCTTCTGGGTTTCTTGTTTATCTTTTCCACCCCGATGACCATGATAACCACGGATGCCTCCCTACTTGGGGTAAGGGGGCATTGCATAGGAAGGACAGTCCAAGGCATGTGGTCTTCCCTGGAGACCCATCTGTATATCAGCATCCTGGAGATGAGGGTGGTTGTGTTGGCATGGCAAGCTCTTCATGCCCATCTTCCCCAAGGGATGATTGCCATCCAGACAGACAACATGTCTGTAGTCTGGTACAACAACAAACGGGGGAACCAGGTCTTATTCCCTTTGTCGCAAAGCCATGAGATTGTGGGAGTGAGCGATCTCCTCTGGCCGTTTTCTGGTGGCAACACACATTCTGGGAAGGTCCAACATCCTGGCGGACAGGCTCAGCAGATGTATTCTGATGCCTTACAATGTGGTCTCTGAATCCTTCAGTAGAGGAACAGATCTTTCTAAAGTGGGGTCGGCCTTTCTGCAATCACTTTGCCTCTCCTTCCAGTGCAAAGTGCAGCAAGGTTTTCACTCTGAACCCCACCCCCGGGGGAGTCCCCCAGGGACGCTCTAGTTCATGCTTGGCCATCCAGTTTTCTGTATGTTTACCCTCCACTTTCTCTGATCCCAAAATTCATACAAAAAGCTCGATGGCTGAGGAGCTTAGTGATCCTCATTGCCCACTTCTGGCCTCGCCAAGTTTGATTCCCCTCTCTGTGGTCTTATGCAGTGTGTCCTCCTTGGACATAAGATCCGGTTCCAGATCTGATTTCACATCCCTCAGGGATCCTTCACCCAGATCTGGTCAGTCTGAAGCTGACGGCTTGGCTGCTCCAGTTCCAGTGATAGCGAGGACTCCCGGGCTGAATTCTCTGGTTAAAAAGATTTTGGTGGCAGGTCACAAATCTTCCACCAGGAAGGTGTATTCCAGTAAGTGGATGCGTTTTTCACTATGGGCGTTCAACATGGTTTGGATTCCTTCACTGCCCCAGTCCCCACCATTTTGGAATTTCTGGCAGGTAACTTTCATCAGGGGACCAGTCTTTCTACGGTAAAGGTACAGCTGGCAGCTATCTCCAGTTTTCATATAAGAGACAATTCGGCTTCCCTAGCTTCTTACAAGCTTTGTAAAGCCTTTTTGAAAGGTACCTTTTTACTTAGACCCCAAGTCAAGGATCCTATGTCCCCTTGGGATCTTACTCTAGTCCTGCAAGCCTTAGTTTCTTCTCCCTTTGAACCAGCAGCTTCAGTGAATTTACAGTTCCTGTCTTGGAAGACAGCTTTTCTGGCTGCTATTACCTCAGCTGAAAGAGTGTCGGAGATTCAGGCCTTATCGGTCAAACCCCCTTATATGGTGTTTCATAACGACAGAGTTTCTTTACGGATGAATCCCTCCTTTCTTCCAAAAGTGGCTTCAGAATGTAACATTAACCAGGTTATCAATCTTCCTGTTTACTTTCTGAACTTCCAGAATAAAGGAGAGTATAAATTGCATTTGCTTCGGTCATAGGCAACTGCGTTTTTATTTGCACAGAACAAAGTCCTTTCGTAAGTCTGATCAGCTTTTTGTTTCCTTCTCTAAGCCTTTCTTAAGGAAACCTACGTCCGGGGTAACTGTTGCTTGTTGGATCTCTCAGTGCATAGCCCTGGCATATAAAACCAAAAAATTATCTCCGCCAGTTCATGTCAAGCCACATTCTACCAAGTCTGTGGCTACTTCAGCGGCCTTTTGGTCTAGAGTTTCTTAGGATGATATTTGTTCAGTGGCTACTTGGGCATCATCTCACACATTTATTTTGCATTATAAGTTGGATCTCCTGTCCAGAGGCAGGGCTTCCTTTGGCTCTGCCGTGCTCCGGAATATCCTTCCATGAGGGCCCCCCAGGGTCTTTAGGTAGCTAAGAACTCTGTCCCACAGGTTGAAGATTCCCACAGGTTGAAGATCAAATGAAAACAACAACTTCAGATAAAAAAGTTATGTACTCACCATAACATTCCATCTGAGTTGTTGCTTTTCATTTGTCTTCAGCCGTCCCTCTCTCCTTCCCCCTGCCTTATGTGGGATGTGTGGTAGACCATATGGAAGAGACATAGCCCTACTCTGGTAAGCCTTTGTCTTCCTTATGGTGCTTTCGGGGTACTATTGCCAGAGTGTTAGGTACTTTGTTAGGTCGGGGTGCTATGGTCAGCATCAAACTCGATCTGATGGGAGGAGGGGGATAGGGACATTATGAGTAGGGGAGAAGCTTGGATCCGGTGCTGGAAAATGTGGCCGAATCAGATCCATAACAGATCCGTGTCCCACAGGTTGTAGACAAATGAAAAGCAACAACTCAGATGGAACATTATGGTGAGTACATAACTTTTGTTTTCCCTTAATTCATAAGCTTACTAATTATAGATTTTCTTAGGCAGTGATCTGATGGTCCAAATGCTACTTAATGAGTATGTCCTTCCAGTTAGTTGTCTGCAAAAACAGAAAACATGTTTCCACTTTTACTAGTGGAGTCCCACAAGGTTCAGTACTGGGTCACCCATTTTTCACTTTATTATTGATTGCTGTGTCTCTAACTAATCTAGACTGCACCCTCTACATAGACAACATTGTCTTACTTAATTCTTGTGGCACTACAAAAAAATCCACAGAGATCTGCATGGAAGGATTTTAAAGCAGCTAGCAGAAAATGGTTAAAAATGTTTCTGGGTGAATCACTATCTGGACTTCAACTATTGTACTGAGAGGCTAGTAGACAAACTGTATAAACATCTTAAGATCTCCTAGAGATGCTTCTGTCTTTTAAGAAATGGTACCAGAAAAGCAGTAGCTATAAATGAACTTCTCACTTATCTGGAATATTCTGTAGCCATTATTGCTTTAAATTTTACATGAAATCCTTCTTTAATTCAAAGTGCTGATAATAAAATTCAGATTTTTATATTTCTTTCTTATTGAAGTGTTGTGGAATCATAGCTAAATGATAATCGTTACCACTTACTCCTAGAGTCTTTTTTTGAATTCATAAACCTTCAAACTGCCCTACAGTGGAGTGTACCCCAAGCAAATAAATTAAGAATTTGCTATATTCTTTCTCTTTGCATAATCTTGAAAGCAAGCTTTTGTTGCGTCATCCCCCTTTAAGCCAGCAAAAGGAGAAAAAAAGCCTTATCTAAAATATTTTAGCGTTTGGAATGCCCTTCTGTGTGGGATAAGATGTATAAATGACTATAATATATTTAGGAGGGACAAAAAATGAAAACCAATCTTACATACATCTGTAACTGTACTTGCTTTCATGACTTGGGATGATAATTCTTTTCCATGGCCTACATTGTCCAAGCCAAGTACATAACACTGACATATTTGTGTCAGTGTTTTCACAAAAAATAAGCCTACCATTCATTCCGATTGCCCGTGATGTTTATGGTACAGTAATTACTATGTATTAACTGTACCAAAATGATTAATTTGTATTTCTCCTAAACTGTATAATCTTCCATCTTTTTTTGTGATGCTTTTAGAATAGTTCTAAAACTGTATAATCTCCCCTATTCTAGATGAAGCATGTTGATCTAGAAGTTCCTGTCCTTTTTCCTATTGACAGTGTTGTATTTTTTACAGCTTCCAACCACTTATGCCATATAAATATTGTAAATATACTCTTGCTATGACATTTATGACCTTGCCATGTGGCTGATATCATAGTGGAAAATAGTCAATGTAACCAGCCCACTCACTGATTTATCAGATGTAAAATAAAATGAGATATAAGTAAATAAATGTGAGCTTTGCAGATTAGTCATGCAGTTGTATAATCCAGCATTATTTTTAGACACTTATGTAGTGTCCTTCTGTTTCCCAGGAGGACTCAGTGATCTAGCAGCCATGAGGGGCAGATTAAGCCAGAGGTATTTTATTTTCAATAGACATGTTTGGGATAGTAGAGATAGAGCTGTATGGCTTCTACTTCAGTGCTCAATTTACAAAGTCCTCAACTAGCGCTTACAGTACACTGCTAAGACAGTATGAGGAAGGATCTGTTGTTTACATTTCCTTCACTGCCACTAATGTTTTTTTTTTTCTGAAATAGAAACGTGGGGACTGAGTTGGTTCTTATAACCCTCTTTTGGCCAAGAAAGCTTTGTTTCTCCCTACCTGTAAAATGTGTGCACCATATCCTTCATCTGCTTCTCAGGAAAGATCTAATTCACCAAGGAGTCAGGGTATTGAATCTACCCTTTCACTAATTTCAGGCAGCATAAAGATGGAGATTCTGATTTCTAAAAACTTGTTTTCTCCACAGGTCTTCCAGAAGGCTAGAAAGCTTACTCAAGAAAATCCTACTTGTATAAATGGAAGAGAATTCCTCTGTGGTGTGCTGAGAATAGTTTTCTCCCTTTTGATGTGCAGTTGGCAGATGTTCTTGGTTGTCCTTTTTATTTTCTTAGCCTTCAGTTTTGAAAGGAGTTCTTCATCTTAAATCCATATGAATCCAGTTCTTCTTTTTTGGAGTTTAAATGTTATATTGGAATGTTAGATCCCTGTTTTGAGAATGCTATTAATTCCTTTGCCATTCCTATCCGTGAAAATGGTTCTTCTTTTAGTTGTTATAAGCAAGAAAGTTGCAAGCTGTTACATGTTCAGTATGTTACTTATATGGTTTTCCATAAATACAGGTTTGTCTTTTGACTGATCCTGCTTTTATCATTAAAATAATATTAGACATTGCTTTGACGAAAAAAATCCCTTTGTGCTACCTTGTTATTTAAATATGACAATAAACACATTTTGCACCTTAAAGAACCTAGAAGCCAGTCCTTGTGTACCTTACCACCATGGAAGAATTTAGAAAAATCTAATCAAATGTTGCTTCTTTTACTCTTAGTAAGATATGCTACCTTTGGATAAACAAGTAATTTCCAGTTAGATTGCTTATTATGTAGGCTTCTGCAGTGACTCATTGAGTAAACCTATGAACCCAGTAGAATGTTCCACAATAGGTACTGCTACCTCCGCAACCTCTTTTGAAGCAGCAACCTAGCCTTTAGAGTACACCCACACTGAGCATCATAGATTATATTTCCAAGGCAACATTTTCAAAGAAATCCACCAGATTTAACAAGCAGAATCTGCCCTTCACAAAGCCAGATTGGGTAGGATACAGGGTTTGGAGGTCATCTATGTCTTTATTTATGAGGTCCATAACAACACATTCCATAGTCGTACAGATGAGACTGGTCAGACTTATGGGTCTGCTGCTGGGCCACCTTGTGGGGAGTGGGGATAACTGTTGCTCTTCTTCATTCTGCAGGAACAAAGCCTGTGGTTAGACTGTGATTGAAAAGGGTAGTTAGAATATAAGTAGAGCCGCCTGTTGATTTATGGATAAAGTATTTAGGCAGATATTCTAAAGTTTGAAGCAAATCTAGCAGTACTAACTGAAAATAAATAATTAGCTTGTCAAGAATGATGAAAAGAGGGGAGTCACTCGAATGGCTACTGCCTGTGTACTGCTAGTGTTGGTCTCACCACAGGTTCACTCTGCCGGGATACAATGCTCCTTTATTTCTTCTGTCACCAGACGCAAAACAATAGCACCAATACCAAGATAAGAAACAGGCCACAGACTGTTTGGTGATCCACAGTCTTGTCCCAGATTATGTAAGGGTCTGTAGGTTTGTTGTAGCCTTTTCCTGGTAGATGTCTTAAAGACCAACCAGACCAATCAGGAAGATCAAGCACATACACTCACTTCCCCACCAGAAAGAGTCAGGAATTTATGCACTCTGCTCCTTCTCTCAACAGGAGCAAAGTATATGTACAGATCCCAAACTAGCATCTATGAAGCAGTTATTAGGCTTTCCAATGATCAGCAGTACCCAGTAAATAATGTTCCTATGCACCTTCTCTCACCAGGAGCAAAACAGAAGCACTATTCCCAAGATGACTACTGAGAGGCAGAATGTGAAGTCTCCAATAATTAGTGGTCTTGGAGTAGATGTTGCAGATTTTAAAGGTAAGATGAAAAGTGGGTTAATATCCTAAGAACTGCAGTGTGCACTAAGCAGTTAGATAAGAAGTAGGGGGTTACTTGAGATTTAGCTATCTAAGTGAAGAGACACTAATTGTAAAGGAGCAAGGAGATTGGAAGGGGTGGGCACTTTATATTCTGGTTTTATGGAATACGGTGGGATGGCCAATAAATTTAAATAGTTGAAGGGGAGTGATTTCACAAAATGATACCTTTGTGTTTACTCACAATAGCAATAAAAGAGGAGAAGGAAGGAGATATATGGCAAATTAACATAAGGGACAAGTAATTAAAAAGACAGTTGAGTTTAAAAACATAACAACACCAGGGTGAGGGAAAACTTAATTTCTGTGTGAGTCACAAGAAACTCAGCTGTGGTCTCTCTCCTAGTTTAAATATGCAGTTAAAAGCAGAATACAAGTAAAACACAGAGTAAAGAAAATGAATCACAATATACAAAATAATAGAAGGCAATAAAGCAGCACAATATAAAAAAGCAAAAACAAACTAACATTTCCCTCACAGCAAGTTATGGCAGAGTCTGGGTGAGCTTTTTTAGTAAGTGGAAGTGATATTTTAGTTGGTGCCTAACCAGTAACCAGGATTCCATCAGGGATTTTGTACCACTAGAGCTCAAATATTTGTATGAGTAACTTTTTTTTCGCCCGTTATTTCTCAGTAAAAGTTCATCTTGCAGTCATTGCAGCACATCTGCCCAAGGTCCCCCTCTTTCTTCTCCATGAGAAAATCATTTCTGACAGGAGTTTTATACCGGAGATCTCCTTGTAAACAGACTGCTTCGTCTTAGGATCTCAACTTTGTGCTGCAAAAAGTTGAGTATGCCCCCTTTTAAACCTGCCCATCGAGATAATTTAACTTTTTGTACTTGAAAAAAACTGTACTCGTCGTTGGACTGACATCTGCCTGCAAGAAGACTATCTAATTTGTAAGCTGTCATGTTGGATGAGCTCTATATGATTTTTCCACAGGGATATGGTCTCTTTAAAAACAAACCTCTTATTCATTCCCACAGTTGTTTCAGTGTTTACTTGGAGTCAAGCCATCAATCTCCCAGTTTTCTACCCAGAACCTAAAAGCCAAGGAGAAAGGATTCTGCATAATCTGGGCATGCACAGGCAGCTCATGTGCTGTCTTGACAGGACTAAGTCATTTAGAAAAGCCGATCAGCTCTGTATTTCTTATCAAGGAACATAAAAGAGACACCTTGTGTCTAAACAGACATTCCCAGGTGGTTGTCCACAGCTGTTGCTTTTTATTATTCCCACCATGGCAAATCCATTCATAGGTTGGTACTAGGGTATCAGCCTTAGGGCCTATACACGTCTAGCCATAACAATTCCCTGGATATTTCTTCCCACAATACTTACTTCCCTGGACCCCTATCTAGCAGGGCAACTGACGTGATCCCTGGGGTGAATTTCCTATCTCCCACACAGTCGTCAAGGTTCCTTTTGAAGAGGGCCAAGGAGGTGCTCTGCTTGACATGTATGGGCAGTCTGTTCCAGAGTATGGGGAGTCTCTGGGTCAGGAACCTATCCCTCCAGCATGTTTTGTTCATTGTGATGACAAGGTTTAGATCCCTGGAGCGTGTGGCTCTGAGGGATTGGGATTTCTTTAAGTGGAGCATGTCCAACAGCTCAGGGTTTGACATGGCCTTGTATGTTAAGCAGAGATTGCCTCTGAGTAGACGATATGCCACAGAGTATAGCTGGAGTTTTTTTAGATGGTCAGCATAGGGCATCTGCTTTAGGCCTGTGATTCTTTTAGTGAGGTATTTCTGCTGCCTTTCCAGCTGTTGCATGTCTTGTGAGGTACATAACAAACGGGACGTTGTACTCTATAATGGGTCTAATGAGGGATGAGTACAGTGGGACAATGACCTCCTTTTTTCTGGATGAAAAGCCCTTAGTGATGAGGTGTGCACATAGAAGGATTTCCTGACTGTTGTGGTGATGTGGTTATCGAAGGTGAGACCACTGTCCACCTGTGTCCCGAAGTCTCTCATCACACTTTCGGTGTTTAGTGTACTGCCACCTATGTGGTAATTCATGGGGACATGGTTTTTCCCAAAGGGGATAACTATACATTTCTTGGCATTAAGCTTGAGCCCATGGCTGTGGCACCAAGCATCTGTTTCTGTAAGGCCCTTTTGTGGAATATCCACATCATTTCCAGTCAGTATCAAGGCACATTCTACAAGAGCCTGGTCTTTTTTGCTGACATACTGGAAAGAAGCATTCTAGAGGCAGCCACATGATCGTCCATACATAGTTTTACAAAACATTATAAACTGGATTCCATTTCAAAGTCCAGAGCAAGCTTTGCTAGGGCCATTCCCCAGGGGTAGGTCTTGGTAACCAACCTATATAGGGTGAAGAGTACTGCAGCAGTGGGAATGATGAACATAGAAAAGTTGTGTAAGTTACACTTATCCATAACAGTAGATGTTTGAATTCCTCACTGCAGCAGTAGCCACACCTACTCACCATCTCCCTACTCTTGTATACAGTTGAAGTTGGGATATAAAGTAGGGTTATGTGTGTTTTTACTTTGTTTGTTTCTTTATGTCTTTTTTTTTCAGTTCAGGATTGTTAGGCTCTTTTCTTTGTGTATATGTAAGAAAGTTCTTAAGAAATCTTCACTCTGACTGATGTTTTCCCCCTTGGATAGGGGGGGTGGAGGATGAGCCAGAGCTTTCTAAAGCTGTGTGTACTGCAGCAGTGAGGAGTTTGAACAGCTGCTGTTATGGATAAGTGAAACTTGCAAAACTGTATCTTTTCATTTAAAAGCAGCAGCATCTAGCTGCCATAGTTTAGTTCCTCTTGGCTGAGGATATATCCAAGGATGGCATAATATCACATTTGGTGCAAGTAGTGTTTTTTGCGGGATTCCTCTGTGTTTTTCCAAAGTTGTGTCTTTAGTTCTGCAGTGTGTTATGGAAAAAGCTTGAACAAGCCCTTTTAAGGTAATGTTTCCTCAGCACTGGAGTTTGGATAGTAATGGGAAGCTATCCTTTGTTTTACAACTACGCTTAGTTTTTATCTGGATTTCTAACTGTAGACTTTGATAAATCTTTGGTAAGTTAAGAAAAGACAGACCTATTAGATGTGGGTCTAAATCCCAAATAAAGGGTTTTGATGACTCTGGTAAGTGTTCCGGAGGTGGTCAGTAAAATTTTGAACAGTTTTATTTTGTTGTTAATAGAATAAAAGCATAGTCAGCAAATAGTATTTTGAAACAAAAAAAAAAAAAGACTGGCTGTTTGCAACAAGGCTCCCACCCACATCAAGAGACAGTACCTGTTTGTATTATTGACAAGGTCAGGCTGACATTATTCTAGCATTCAGTAATATGAAGTTGAGATATGAGAGTGGAGCAGGATAGGAGAAGGGGTGTTTGGCAGTCTTTCTGTAAATAGGCTATCCACATGACATGTCTAATGATGTGACAGCCACTAGTCATGTTCTGAACCTATGCTGTGCGGCAAATGCAGTTACTAGAGGAAAAGCGATTTGTTCTTAGAGGGAATGAGAAAATAGGAAAAGTATCCACTACTGTAGTCAGCACATTGGACAGCTCACTGGTTTATTCTAGGATAGCTTACTGGCCTTCTCTGTCCTACAGTTATCTGCCCACTGCATATACTAAGACTGGTTAATTATCCATGAAAAAAATAAATCTCTATGCTTATAACAAAGAGTAACAGACTACAAGAGTTAGATGGAGTGTTTATAATTTTATTCACGTTGTATCATAAAATTTAAATATACAGTATATAATAAGGTTTTGAAATTGTTAGCAGTCATAACAGGTCACATAACCATGGTAAGTCTAACAATTACTCCACATTAAAGAAATATTATTTATAGAATAAGTAATAAATAGGTTTTCAATTCATTCTGTTGTATAATTGCAGTAAGAGACTTTAGTGAATTGATGACCTATATGGTTAAGTATTAAGTCTGGGCCTTGTCAGGTGTAGGTAAATTCAGCTGTTAACCCTTACTTTGTCTTGTTTTTTAAATAAATACATGAAAAATAATTATACATGACCATGCGTACTGAGAGAACCCAGATGAGTACTGACCACACCAATGATAATAGCTTTAAGGAGTTGCTAGAAACTGAAAGGGCCCTGAAAGTGTAGGATGGGATTATGGAAAATGTGATTACTGTGCAGAAGAAGGTTGGGAAAAGTCTGCATGTGACTGTAACATAGATGTATTAATCAAAATTATAGATTTTTACTACTTAATTTACTTAACGGAAATGTTGTAGAGCATCACAGCACTGAAGATTTTCTGAATCAAAGGGAAAATTGTTCTGAATGGAAGGAGGGAGGGTCCTAACAGATGATCTTACAGAAAATATGCAGTTTGATTACTGCAGTAAGGAGTAAGGCGTCAGGAAGGAGCCATGGACATGCCCTTTCCTAGACTTGTCTAGAAGAGACTATTTCATATGAACATCGTACAGCTGTCTGAGAGGAAGTTACTTGTGATGCAAAAGTATGTGCTTGTTAATGATTTGGGTATCACTTCAAATTCAGTAAAGTGTTGCTCCTTACTTCTAATACTACTAATATGGTTGAAGAAAGCAGTGTAATTATCCCTCAGAGTTAGCTGTCTCATAGTTATCCAAATTCCTACTGATGCATTTAATATTCCTACAGACTGGAAGATTCTTCAGACTTATGCTTGAGAATTTCTTGCATGAACCATATAATTTTCTCCTCCCATGATAAAGTTTGATTATATTTACATTAGTTGAGATAGCTATAACAATCATTGGAAAATATGGTAACTTTAGAGGTGGGGTGATTAGGGAATAAAGCAGTTTTGAAATTTGTAAGGTCTTAGATGGGGACATAAGTGGGCTTTGGAGTAGATCCTGAATGTAGTTGAATTTGTGGGCAATTTGGTAATAATTTTGATGGAAAATTAACAGTCTAGTGGTCAGATTTGATCAAGGAGGGTATAATGTTAGTAGGAGTCCTGGCAGGACCACATTTATAAAAACAAGGTCAAGTGTATTTCTTCCTCTTGTGGGCACTTGAACAATGTGATCTAGGGAGTTGGTATTAATGAAAATTAGGAAAGTTTGGGCATATTTGTTGCTTTTTTTATTACTACCAATTCATGGACGAATAATTGAAGTCACATAGAATTATAGTACTGTGATTAGTAGACAGATACTGAATCCAACTTATCAAGGTATCAAGGGGATCTATAATTGGAAATGATGTGGTAATTGACTTTTATCAAGTGTAACCAGCGTATCAGTGAGCTTGAATGTATTTGAGCAGGTAAAAGCAGATACTCCCCCACCTTCTGCAGATGGTCTGAGAGTAATAGGTGCTGTACCCATTATAGAGAGAGAATGTTATCAAAAGACTGAAACCAAATTTCTGTAACAAGACTTGTATAGATGTGCTCAAACATTGGGAAAACTAGCAAAATCATGCAATTTTTTATTGAGACTCCTAGCTTTAAAAAAAGTGACACCTTAATGTATGCCGGATTAGAATTTGCTAGGATGGGATGCCTAACAAATGAACTTTTCTTAAAAGAGGCACTGTGGGGGCAGAAAAGGTGTGCTGAAACCCTGATGAGAGAGGTGAAAGCCATTCCTGGCAAGTCATTACCTCTCATGCCGATACATACTAGATCCCCCTGGAATGACACCAGTTAATAAACTAGTTGTTGAATTCAATCATTTTTGTTTGAATGACAGCATGTTCATACTTGATACGAAGAAACCTAAAGCCTTGTTTCACATCTCAAATCCTAGCACAAGCAAGACAACTGACCATGATATTTTCCCCACAGAGCCTGTTGAGTGGAACATCAGTGTGTTTAACTGCAGTGTCGTGTATTATTAATATGTACCCATGTGTGGCTATCACCCCGGGAGTTATTATGGACATAGATTTGGAGCCAGGGTTACTCAGTTCAGTTAGGAATGAAGGTACAAGTGAAGATATGTTAAGAGTGAGTAGCGTTATGTGGCTGAAGTTTGATCAGTCAGTCTTGACTGCTTAGGTAATGATTTCTTAACAACCTTCGCAAAAGTGGTTCTCTTGTTAAGTGTTTGCAGTGTATTACTAAGATGGTTACTGACACATGTAGTGTCATAATGTTTAGATTCCAGATGTAACATGTGTTCACAAATTTTACAGGTAGTATTTGTCAGTATGCTAGATTATGAACCAATATGATTGGATGGGAAATAGGAAATTCACCC
The DNA here is from genome assembly GCF_019279795.1 of Protopterus annectens. NCBI lineage: Eukaryota > Metazoa > Chordata > Ceratodontiformes > Protopteridae > Protopterus > Protopterus annectens. The sequence goes on along the minus strand of NC_056747.1, from coordinate 1,186,808,808 downwards.
CGGGGATCACTTCTGTGGCTGTGCTCGACAGTGGCACAGGAAAATAATTTTGTTGGGTGGTGAAAGCCAGGGTACCTTTTTGGCTAAGCTTATACAGGCCCTAGGTCCAATAGCCTAGTACCTACCTATGAACCTATGAAAACATATTCACAAATTGTACAAGTAGTATTAGTAAAATGATAAAGGAAATGTTTTTCAGTAAGCATGAGCAAATAGTACACTGTGTCTGAGTCTCCAAAGCAAGCAGGCTGGCAAACTGCAAACCCATGTTAACAGAGACCAGTATGTGACCGGATATTAGTGACTCCCTAACAGGTGAACTTCCACAAAAATTAAATAGAAGGAGCCCTCAGCTGTGCACACTTAAACAAATGAAGTAGACTGAGTTTTAACTTGAAGGACCGCAGAACAAAAAAGTGAAATACAGAAAACTGTAGTCAAGCATAATAGTGATATGTCAAGACTATAAAATTAACAATTGTGGTACTTTTAAGTAAAATCCAGCTCATTGTGTAAAAATCCAGACCCAGTTGAAACAAGGGTAATACACACAAAAAAAAATCCAGTGAGAATGGTAGTCTGCCAACAAGCTCACTACACCACAACTCAGCACTATAACGCAGCAAACTGCATAACAGAGCTCCTTCTATACTAGGCAAAAAACACTTGTAAAGTGGAAAAGCATGTCAGCAACAAGGTAAGAACAGAGAGCCAATTAGTAAGAAGAATTCTGAGCAAACAGGAGCCAGTTCCAACTGGCAGTGGTGGAAGTGAATAGCAAACACAGCCTTTGGACCCAGAATCAGCAACAGGCATCCCTTATTAACTCACCTCCTATTTGGTCTAAACCCAGATGAAGCAAGGGTAGATTACACCAAAACACAGTTACAGCAGCAGGTCCAAAGCCAGATGAAACAATGACAATATATAAATAAAATTAATTTAGTGTAGATGCAATTCAGCAGGCTTATTATACCAGAGTTAAAGACTATAATGTACCATCCTGCTTAGCTAGACTCCTTATATACTAGACAAACATCCATGTAAAGGGAAAAACGTCATTAAATAAAAAACATAAAATATATAATAGACACAATTAAAGACTGACAAATTAAACATATAATTAATTACATAATAGTTGCCAGTCAGGTTCATTGTTTAAGTCTAAATGGACTTAAAAGTATTTCATTTTAAAATAAATTCAGCGTACTTTTTAATAATAATTTTTTCTAAACATTATCTTATTTATCACCACTTGTTGCAAAACACGTGCATTTAAATGGCCACATTTTCCTACATGATAATTAATAATGTGATCAGCTAAAGTATTTTCACATTTACAATTTTTAATATTATTTATATGTTCCTGAATGCATTTTTTATTTTAATTTTAGTTTGTCTAATACATGTTAGCCCACAAACACAGAAGGAACCATATAAATTACACCGGTTATATTACATGTACAATATCTTTTATAAGAAAATGTTACACATTTTGTATCCATCCTTCTTGTAATGAATTTACATGCTTTACAGGTGCCACAGGGGAATGTCTCCTCTGGTAAAGACAGTATGCCTTTCTGCATCAGATCTCTTAAAATAACTATGTACCACCATATCACCAACATTTTTACTTCCAGTATAAGAAAGAGCACACTCAACATCTCATTATTTATAATGAGACTAACATTTCTCTAAAAAGGTGTATATTTAGTTCACTGACAAAATAAATATTTCTTCTGTTAAAACATTATATTTTTATACAGTCCATTTGAACATTATTTAGAACAAATCGCTCTTCATAAGTATCACAATAAGCACTTCTAATCACGTCCATAGAATAACTTCTGTCATAAAAAATTTTATAAAATATTTGACCTCACTCAAAAATGTGATATTCTTCTAGCATGTAAAAATTCACCTAGTGATAAGGACATAAAAGTGTGCCTGAGATGGCAACTAGCAACAAACAAAAAAGTGTCAGCAGTTATTTCCTTCCTATACTATTTTGTATGCATTTGATTATTTTACACAGATAATTCAGTCTCTAAAAAGGAATTTTTTTTTTTCATTACAAGTACTTGAAGTATTCATCCAAACTGTATTACTTGTCAAATATGCTAAATACTTATATAATTTTTGGGGGTTCCCACTGCATATAGAAGTCAATCAGTCCATTTGACCGTTACTTTTAACAAATCTTCCCTTCCAATATTACAGAAATAACAAACTTATTTATTTAAAATATTATGTCTCTATAAAAAACTTTTCTTTAAAGAAATCCTTCAATATTTTTTTTTATAATTAAGTGCATAGGGGACCCCATTGTTGTACCCTGTTGTTGCTTATACTAGATATCATCAAATATAAAAAAATATATATTTTTCAAGCTAAAATCAGTTAAATCTAAAATATAATGTGTAGTAGGAATACTTTAAAAAATGTCAAAGTACACAAAGCCATTAATTAGGTCTAATATTTGTGTATAGATTTTCTGTGTCTATACTGACCCAATAATAATCTTTTCAGAACTTATATTCTTGAGTGTTTCAGTATTAGGTTTGTAGAATCCTTAATACAGGGTGGTCATTTAGTCACATATGGTAATTTATACTATATTCAAAAAGGTTTACTGTCAAAATGTGGAAAATAAAAATAATTTTTCACCTTTTGTTCAAACCAGTTGGCCGAAATTGGTAATAACGAATTAACAAATTTTCAGAAATGGTAACATGGAATTGATATTTGAATACTGGAAGCCCTAATGTCGAAAGTCCGTATTACTGGTAATGTTTCTGCAGGGGGGGCAAGCCCCGCTACACCCCCCACACCCCCTGCATATTATATATTCCAACTCTGAGATTGCACTACAGTGAGAAAAAGGTACATTCCCCGATCCCCACTGTAGTGTTATCTGTTATCAGAATGTCAATTCCACATTACCGAATGCACACTACCATTCACTAATGTGGATATGAACATTTTTCAGATCGGCATTAGAAAAACTTGAAAACAGCCTTTCAGCCTTCCCAGCTTCACGAAGTGCCAATCTAAATTTTGATAGTAAACCATTCAAAAATATATCAGCTCTTCTGTGTTTCTTACTTTCCACACAGGCCACGTATAAGGTCAAGTGAAAAAATGAATCATCTGTACTGAGATATATTTCTCTTACTCCTCAGAATGTAAATCTTCAACTTTTCATAACTTATCTCAGATATTTTTTTTATATATAGACAGCAGTTATTTTGATATCAAAGATACATCATCTGTTTTTCCCTCTGCCTTGGGACTAGAACTTTGTAATGAACACGCCATTATGCTCATCTTGTAAATAGACTAATTCATCAGACTCAAAATAGCTGCCCTGGAGGACATTATTCCTGGTGATCATCACCTCTACCCAACAAATTTTCATGCTTCAGGCTGTCAAGTGTAGAGAACCTTCACTTATCTTTAAAAGTATCAGATTTCTTCCAACATAAATCCACATATCCTCCTGAAAATGTTTCTGAACTGTCACTTAACTAGTCCATTAGGTGCTGAAAACAGAAGAAAATGTATTCCCAACACCATGGGTGTGAACTGTCTGTTATGGTCATGAACATAGAAAAATGAACCTCATTTTTGTTTCACTCCTGGCAGGGAATGTTTTGCATTTGGCAGGGAAACCTTATCTTCATACATCACCAACCATATTGTTGTTTGTCATCAGAAGGCTAACAACTCCTTGACAGTTCCACTGGAGTAACAGTGACTGCAGTATATGTTTCAGGAATGTGTACATGAAACGCATCTGTACCTTGACTACCTGGTCGTTAATGCATATCTTTTCTAAAAACAAGTTGGATCTCTTCTTTGGGATAGAGAATCTTTTGGAAGAACTGTCCTTTAAGATGTTCTACCCTGAGGTGTACCTTTTGCCTTTCAGGCTCTTTTTTGCACCACTAAGAGGTTTTGGAACGATGATCATTTCTGGTTAAAAAAGGTGCTGACAATGTTCCTTTTGTCTTTCTTCATCCTTTTTGATGGATTATAATATCTGAGGAAAATATTTAAGGTACATTACAGCTGTTGACAGTGTTCATAGGATCATAGGAAGTTATTAGGCTATTGGCCCTGAGGCCTTTACAAGTCTAACCTAGAATTTAGCACATGTTCCAACAAATCAGCACCCTATGCCACTGTCCAGCAGACACACGGGTGGAATCCCAGGGGTGTAGCTTCTGTTTCCCATCCAGTTATCCAGGTTGCTTTGGAGGATTTCACTAGGGCTCTTATTTCATAGGTTCATAGGTAGGTACTAGGCTGTTGGCCCTAGGGAATATATAAGCCTAGCCAAAGGTACCCTGGCTTTCGCCACCCAAGAAAATTATTTTCCTGTGCCACTGTCGAGCAGAGCCACAGAAGTGATCCCCGGGGTGAATTTCCTATCTCCCATCCAATCATCAAGATTTTTCTTGAATAGTGCTAATGAGGAGCTTTGTTTGATATAGATAGGTAGTCTGTTCCAGAGTATGGGAAGTCTCTGGGACAGGAATCTATCCCTCCAGCATGTTCTGTTTATTGTGGTGATGAGGTTTAGGTCCCTAGAGCGTGTTTCCTTGTTCAGGCTAAGGGAAGATTGCTTCCAATTAAGCACCTTGGTCCTGGACAGCAATTTTTTCCTTTTATTATAGAGTTAATTTATTGCAGATGTCTACCAGACAGGTTTACTCTTCCTTGAGGAGAAGGATTTCATCCTGTTGGGTATTCCTGATTCCATGCAACTATATAAACTATCATATAGTACTTTGGTGTAGGTTTGGACATATGTGCCAGTTCCTGTGGAGGGGGAGGGGGCTGTGAAGCTGTTTATACCTTCCCTCAGGATGTTGTAATCAGCTTTGGAAAAGTTTTTTTGTTTGACCCTAGCTGGGGGGGGGGGGGGTGACTTTGAAAGTGACCGCTTTGTGATCGGATCTTACCAGGGATGATGACACTGTATAGGATGCTGCAGTGGTTACTCATGTTAACAGTGCTTCTTTTGGTTTTCTTCAGTCTGTCAGCAAATTGTACTTTAGGTGTGCTGTGCTGTACACTGTCCTTGTGTGCTGTTCATTTGTTTCTGGGCAGGAATTCGATAAGGTGTACTATAGGGAGGAAGCCTTAATATATAGCTATTTTCTACCTCAGGCCAGGCCTTTCCAATTCTTAGACTGCCCTGCTGTTGATAATTTCTACCAACGCAGGGTTCAGAGCAGAGGTAGTCTAGTGGGCAGAGCTTTATAATAATGCTGCAGTCCAGGGGACTGTCTAATGCCAATTAACAATGTGCTGTCCCACAGAAATGCCAGTGACTCCTGATTCACACTGTTGATTGATTCATAAAATTGCTCAGCCATATAAATTTTCACTGCTGGAAGATAAAATAAACACTGTCAAAAGACGGCAGTCACCCATTCACTCTTATGGAGGTATTATTGGTGCAGGTAAGTTCATAAGTTCAGTTTACAGCATTCTGGCTCTAAGGGTGTCTCGGAATGCAGGTTCCTCCAAATTTGGATCAGTAGACCTGTGAGCCCCATCCATTTGTTTTAGTTATTTTTACCTTGTCTATATTGGTAATTTGTTCCATAAAATAGTTATTTTCTGTATTATATAGTTTCCTCTTATCAAAGTCTTAACACCCTTTTATTTTATAGCTGCACTTATTATGTCTGTACATTTTCAGGTTCTCATTTAATTCCAGATTCAAAGTTTTTATCAGCAATTTTTCTGTCTGTTATACTATAGAAGTTGCTTTCCTCTCAACTATCAGTAATAAGTTGTGAAGAGATGTAATTTTTGGCATCTGTCTCTATATTAGTAGTCTTTAATATAAATTATTTTTATTACATTTTCTTTGAACTGATTCTGATTTTGCTATTTGTCCTTTATTATAAATACAGAAAATGCTTGGGTCTTGTATATGTCTGATAAAACTCAGTCATATACTTTTCTTGTCTTAAAGAAATAGTTTTCATTAATAAACCTAGTTATCTCATTACTTACATGACTAAGTGACTTACATGGCTTGTAATATTTTTACTCATATTTTTTATTTTTGTAGTTCTTACAGTGCCGCAATTTGTAAGGGTTGCTTTTAGTGTCTTTTTCCTGAAATGCATAACTTTACAGTTGTATAAACTAAATGTAATACCTCTTTTCTTTGCCCAGTTACCAAACTCTGTCAGGTAAGTGTTAATATCATTCATATTTGTTATCCTGATTCCAGGCAGTTGTGTGTATATTTATTCATCCAGATTATATTACTTAATGGCGGTTAAAAACATAGTTTGAATAAAAAGGGACCACATTCTAATCCCCGTGGAATACTCGCTGTCACATATATAGGTTTATAAAATGTCGTTGTATTGTGACAGTTTGAGTTCTATTAGTCAACCATTCCATTATAAAATTTACTAAGTATTGATTTAGCCAAATCTAAATTTATGACTGCAGTAGACAACCCTTGGTCTATAATTGAAGTTGTTTGATTATAGAACTCTATGAGATTGGTTAAGGAGGTAAATCTATGTTGTTGTATGCCATATGTGTTATTTTTTTCTTCTGTCATTTTCCATTAACTCTAATGTATACCCTTCAAAACACTTACCCAATATAGAAGTTAGACTAAAATGGTTGATAATTACTCATACTTGTTTCCCCTTTTTATATATTGGTGTTATGACAGAACATTTCCATCGTTTAGGAACAGTATAAGTTTTAAGAAGTGTATTAAATTTATTTATTATTACTATCTTGATTTCATTTTTTTATTAACGTGGCAGAAAGTTTATCTGGTCTAACTGATGTTTTGGATGAATCTGCTTTAATGACCTTTCACCACTTCCCAACTGAATTAGTAGATGGCCATGCTGTTAAATATCTAATTTTATTATTTTTTAGTGTTCATATCTCTTTCACTGTTTACCATAATGTAGTGTTACATTAATCTGGATCCTATAGAATATTATTCTTTTGTGCATTAAAGAATTTACAGTAAACTTTCTTTTATTCCCTTCATCAGTTGCAGTGTTTATTTCATACTCTTACTTTCTTTGATTGCTTTCTAGAGAATCTATGTAATCTTGTTCAATTTACCTTTATTATGTGTTACTGGATATTTCTTAAATACACAAAAAACTTATTTTTCTTTTTGTATTGTTCCAGTATGGGAATGTATTATTTTTATTTACTTTCTCTGCTTTTTTATCCTCAGTTCCTTTGTGTAGCATTTTCCTTCATGTGGAGCACCCAAGTTTTTATAGTTTTATTTTTACAGTTTGTGTATTTTATTTCACAATTGATTTTTGCAGTAATTATAGATCTTATTTCTTAACGTGTTTCTTATATTTCCTTACAATAAAATTAATGTTATGGACCTACAGTTATTTCGTTTATTAAGCCTATGTCATTTGTTGCTTTTAAATCCAGTAGTTCATCACTTCTTGTATTATTTCTACTAACTTAATTAAGTCACAACATTTTAGTATGCTTATGAATTTGTTTAAAACTCTGTATTTTGAATTTAAAGGTTCTGTAGTTAATGTCAGTGAAGTTAAAGTCTCCCAGTAATATTGTTTTTCATAACCAAATTGAGCATCTAAGAGACGTAAGAATTCCTTATGTTTTGTTTGATCCATACTTGGATAACAATGGCATGCTAGTATTCTGAGATTATAATTTGTACCCAGCAGATCTACAATTAAAGTTTCCATTGCTTTATCCCTTAATACCATTATGGATGGTATTGTTTCTTTATTAAGCATTAGAACAGCACTTCATCTTAAAGTATCTCTTAGACAATCATATTTTCTGTTACCATAGACAGTTATGTCATTTGAGTTCCATGCTTCAGCTATCACCAAGTCATAATCTTCTTGCTATATCATAAATTTTAACTCATTTTAGTTATTTCATCCACTTTGGGCATTATAAATGTCTGTTATGTATATTCAGACCAATACAGGTTTAACTGGAAGAGGTCACTTGAAAACATTCTTAAATCCCTTATGCATTCCTACCGGTGTGTTATTAAATGTAGCCTGTATGCAGTCCATAACTGACGTTACCAAGTGTTAAATAGAAGTGCCCTTACATACATGTAATCACTCTATTTAGAAGATTAGAAGATGGTATTAGTTCACTGAAGACTACTTGTATTGGCTGTTTTTTTTCCCCTCAGTGTCTACTATGCTCAAAATAAAATCTTTTGCATGATTTATGGGGATGTATTGCAAGTTGCTTGCTCCTGCATGGACTTGTATTATATTTTATTTTCCTTTTTATTATTCTTTAGCAGTAATCTGCAACTGGCTGTAGGTAACACAGAATTTACTCATGGTTTGTGTGGTTTGATCATGGGGGCGAAGTCCAAGTGATTAAACAAAGCCAACCATGAGTAAGTCATGCATTACCCACACACAGAATAGATTATTCTATTATACAATGACATTATTTAAGAAAATAATGAACTTTTTTAAGTAGCGTCATTGTGTAAATGAATTTTGGAGCTCTTCCGATGACTCCTGGTACCCTGTGGTATGTAGGATGTGTACTGCAAGTTTGCTAAGCCAGTAAGCACCTTTACAGTACATTGAAGTGTATGGCTTTTTTTTTAACATAATGATGAATCCTTGCCGATGGCTTGTATTCAGTCTGCATTTTCCTTTTGTTTGTACAGTTGCTATGAACTTCAAGGATATGTCTTCTGCACAGAGTCAGTGCTCAGAGCACTATGAGAATTGTTTTGTGGAGTTTAATTATTATGAAGTAAAGAACAGTTTAATGCTCTGGATCCTGTGTTGTCTTTTTGCATCTGATTCAATGTGTGGGTTGTCAGATCCAGCCAGATCCAACCTCAGTGCCTGTCATCACTCTTCATGATAACTGGAATTTTTTTCCTCCTCTTTCAGAAATTTTTGATATTTTTATAAGGTTAGTGATAATGTTAGGATATTAGTGGACATTTAATAAAGATTAGTGTGTTTTTGTAGCTTTTTCTAATAGTTAATTTTGTTTGTATGTATATATAATTCAGGTAGTAGCTAGCTAGTGTTTTAGATAAGTATAGTTGATAGTTAAATCACTTTATAGTTATTCTGATATCAGCAGGCTATAAAAAGTGTTCGTTCTGTGGGTATAAAATACCACTTCAAGAGTCATGACTCATACTTGCAGTGTGTCTACTGCTTGGGCCCCTCCCACTTACAGAATCCATGCTCCATTTGTGCTGCGTTTGGCACCATAGCCCTTCAGGGGAGAAAAGAAACTGATATTGAAAGTCCTTCTTCATCCACAAACAGGGCTCAAAATGTCTTCAGACGCGAATGCATCCACCTCTTTCCCTTCTTCCATGAAGAAAAGGGATAATGAATGGAAGATATCTAAAGAAATAGAAAGAGAAAAGGATAGAGAAAAAGTTAGAGAAATCTTAGTAGAAGAAAACCGAGGATTGCCCAGAGAAGGCTAAGAAAGGGTCTCCTAACCCCCACAGTAATTGCGGGTCAACACCTAAAGTCTCGAGACGGTCAGTTCTGACTTTTGCTAGGATCCAGACTCCCTCACCAAAGACATCTTTTACTCCAGCACGGATAAGTCCCAGGCTTCGCTTTCTAATATTACAGAAAAATACCTTTGAGGCCTGCTTTACTAACCTCATCCTCTCTTCTGACCAATCTACTAGGAGCCTCATGGAATTCAACATCAGTCAAATGATGAGGACGTTTTTGAGGATACTGATTCAGCTGGGAGTCCTCCCAGCTCTGTCCCTGAGGAAAGGACTGGGATCAGCTCCTTCCACCCAGACTGCTCAGCCATCTCCATTCCTAGAGAGTACATTGGTTCCAATCTTCCCATGATACCAGCTTCGGAATCAATAGCCCTGGAGACTTTGGCTTCTGCATCTTCCTTCACTCACTTGACTGCATTGCACTCAAGACAAGTAGAGTCCCAGAGCCAAATCACTGGTGTCAGAGCTCCAGTGATAGAGCTGACCCAGAGATTTTCGGAGCCGTCCCTGCCTCTTGGGACTTCAGCATTGGGCAGCTCAGTTCGTCCTCCTCCAGGATTTTAGCCCTTTGAATCAAGACATCTTCTGACTCAACTAACCTAGGTGGCTCTTCTTCAGTTCTATTGGCTGAGCTGGATTTCGAGGCTGTGGAGAGGGCGGACCAAGACAGCTGGTACACACTCAGATCCATCCAGACTACGTCTGAAGAGTGCACCTGCCACCTCACATTCTGGTAGACAGAGACAGATGGATCCCTTAGGCTTCAAGACTACTCGAAATTCAAGTCCCACGTCAGGAGACCCAAGCCATACCTCCAGAAGAGGACTTGTAAAAGGAAGCATACTGACTCCTCTCTTGAAACTATCACCAAAGACACCGACTTAGATGAGGGAGAAGGTTCTCTATGGTCTATCACCCCCCCCCCCAAAGACGTCTTATTTGGAGACATCCTCAAATTGAGGAAACGGGGGATCCACTGAAACACTTCCTTTTGATAAGTCAGTGTTTCTTGAAGCCTTTGGGTCCAGTGAGTAAACAGCCTAGGTGTTCCCCCTCCCCACACCTAAGTTGACTTTATCACTTAGAAGACCTGGAATGAACCTAACATAGGAAAGCCCATTCCAAAGAAACCAGACAGAATTTTTAAGTTGTCCCTAAAGAAATAAAATTCTGGGCTAAGGATTCAGAAATGGACATATACTTTGGCCACCTTTTCTCTTTGTGCACTGAACAAGTTGGCTCACCTGACATGCTTTCAGAGGTATTTGATAAAGGATGTCCCAAATTCCCTGGCGGGTAACTTACCAGCAGATATAAAAAAAACTATGGAGTCCTGGTTATCTACCCTACAATCATCACTGAATGTTACTGTGAGACTGCTTTGTAATGCAGCAGATAGTGCAGCCTGAGCAGCCAGTACAGGTATTACAATGCATTATCATATTTGGATGCAGATCTGCAGCTTTGCAGAAAGCTGTAAAACATTCCTTCATAAATGCTCCCTCCCTATGATGGTTCCACTATATTTGGGCCCAAAATCAAGGGTACACTTACCAGATGTGAACAGGAAGGAAAGACTTTGTCTGCCATTAGATCCATTTGTCAACTCCCCAGAGATCCTTCTCCAGGAATCAGAGTGGGGGAAGAAAATTGTGATTAAAAACATCTCAAGGTTTTCACCAGGACACTTTTACGGACAGGCCACCAGAGACAGAGGTAGAGGCATTTCCAAGGGACATCACCCAAGAGGCAGAGGTGGCCCACAAAATTAAGATTTACATTGATCTTTCACAGAGAAATCTTATCAGTGTTTCTGAGCACTTGGCCAACTGAATCACTCTGGAAGCAGTCGGGATATGCTTCTCCTTACACCCTCTAGCCTGGCAAAATAATATAACTTCCAGTGCTTTGGTGTTAAGGATCATTACCAATACCCTTTTTGGAAACCCCAAAAACAAAACAAATGATTCCCGACAGTCCACCCAATCAATTGGAATCCACAGCAACAGAAGTTCTACATTTGTTGGATGAAAGAGTCATCCAGCTGGTTCCCCAAGACTAGCTAGAATCCAAAGTCTATTCAGGGTTCTTTTTAGTACTAAAAAATACATGAGACTTAAGGCAAATTTTGCATTAGAGGAATTTGAATCAATTTGTAAAACAGACAAATTTTGGATGGTTACAGTACAGTCTATTCTACTTCTGCTCAGAAAGGACAATTGGATGTTCTCTATAGATCTCCAGGACACTTGCTTTCATGTAAAGATCCAGTGGCAGTCCAGGAGATTCCTGTATTTCTGGATGGGAGCCAGTCATTATCAATTCAAAGAGCTGCCATTTGGTCTCACCACAGCCCCCTAGGTGTTCACCAAGATAATGACAGCTGTGACAGCCTATCTCAGGCTACAAGGTATTCCCAGTCTTTATCTTGATTGACTTGTAACTGCTACCTCCAGGAATCTACTTCTGTCACATCAGTCATTCCTGCTACAACTGTTGATCTGAGCATCTCTATAAACACCAACAAAAGCAAGCTACCACCTACCCAATCCATATAATTTATAGGCCGCCACATAGACACTGTACATCAGACAGCAAAACTGCCCTCAGCATTAGTCAGATCAATCAGATCCATTGCTCTTCATGTAATAAATCACCCCAGACCCCAAGCTCAACTGATATTATGGTTCATTTAGCCAAATATCACTTGAGAGTTCTATAGTGGACGTTAACTGTACAGTGGTTGCACAAACTTTATCCCCTTCATTTTATAGCATGAATCATACAGGTCTGTAGGGACCACATTTTGTGGTGGGTTTCATCCGACTCAGTTACACAGAGCAGACTGTTCCTTCCTTCATTACCCAACGTCACAGTGACTATAGATGCCTCCCTTCTTTTATGGGGTGGGGGGGGCGTTTTGAAGGGAAAATAGTCATGGTCCACAGTAGAGGCCAGCCTTCACATCAATATCTTGGAGTTAAGAGCAGTCCTCCTTACGTTGTAGGCATTTCAGGATCATCTACCCGAGGATGTGATTGCCATTCACCCAGACAATATGTCAGTGGTTTGGTACATCAACAAACAAGATGGAACCCTATCATACTCTATTTGCTGTGAAGCCATGAGAATCTGGCAATGGGTAATGTCTTTGGACTGCTTTCTAGTAACAATGCATATACCAGGGAATTCCAGCATTCTAGTGGGCAAACTGAGCATAACTGTACTACTTCCCAATGATTGGTCTGTCAGCAAGACAGTGGCAACACAGATTTTCAGACACTGCAACTAACTTTGCTTTGTACTTTAAGCAACAAATTTGTCAGCATCTCTCCATAGGGACAGTCACCGAGAGATGCTCTAGTCCATCCTTGGCCTTCAGGTCTCCTTTACACCTTTAATCCTATCTTGTTATCACCAAATTCTTTCAGAAAGCAATGTAATGCAAGACCAGGTTAATCCACATCCCTTCTGGCCTCGACAGGTACAATTCCCCTTTCTTTGGCCTCACCTGGTTCACCCACCATGGGTTCTGGATCAATTCCCGGATCTCCTCACACACCCCTCTGGGCTACCTCTACCAGACTTCAAGACCCTTAAACTAATCACTTGAGTTTTCCAATTCTAACTATTGCCAGAGACATCAGGCTTTCCTCCTCCTTTAGTTCGTATCATATCTTCTTCTCAAAGGAATCTGTCCCAGACATTGAATCAGAAGAAAAAAGACAACATCGGTTACAAAAGTTATGTACTTGACATAAAGATAGAGCCACGTTGTCTTCTTTTCATCTGGTTCAACTCTCCTCCCTCATTCCCCCTACCAGATTGTCATTGTTTATTTCAAGAGGTTGGCCAGATCTCCTTTGGACCCTGTCTGACCTCTTGTACTTCTATTTAGTGTTTATTATGTTGTATTCTTTGTCTTGTTTTATACATATATGAACAAAGATACACACAGACATATAGGGGGAGTTTCTAGAGTAGTCAGCAAACTCGATCTCAAGTAAATCAGGTAGAAGAGGGGATTGTGGGTAGTGGAGGAGTCAGACCTCTCAGATCCACAGCTTTGGTATAATGAGCTGAGATTAAATCTAGCCAGAATTGACAACACCCACATTTAGTCAGATGAATAGAACACAGATCTATCATTATTGAAAGTATATAACTTGCGTTTCATGTTTCTTTCTTTCATCACTAGTTGGAAGATCATCTTGTGTATTTATTAAATTTGATAAAGTTGCATTAGCATGTCTTATAAATTATCTAAGCCGTTCAACACTTCCAGTACTCTTCCTTTTATTTTCCCTTTTCTACCATCATCCAATTTTTCTTTCTCACTTTCAGAGCAGTTGTCTTGCTATTGTTTTTTCTTTGTTATGTTTTCTTTTTGAGTTTCTAAACCATGATTATCAGCAGTCACAGTTTCCATTGCCCTGTTATCTACTGAGTTATCAGTTAAGCTAATCTGCTGAACTAGTAAATCCTTGGTAGTTCCCTCATGTTTTTCCTGATTAATATTATCCAGCAATTTACAATTTTATGCTGTATCTGTGTTAATCTGTCCAGTTGATTGCTGCTGTTAGGACATGTTCATGGAGGAGTCCTTTGGCTTTTTATCTTGGAATATGGTTATCTTTGGACTGGTCCTTACTATTGTTGTTAGATATTTGTTTGCTGTTAGAACACTATCCACCAGTCTCTTTGCGACCCGCATTGTTAGATTAAACTTTTGAGCATTCTTGCATTTCTGATTCCGGTTACTGTCTTTGAACTACCACAATTCTTGGTTTATGCTAATAACCTTTCTTACAAGCATTTACTGCCAGTTTCATCTTTTATTGTTTCACTTGTGTTTTCATGATGTTTTTTTTCTTTTCTATTATTTGTATTCTAGACACAGCTGTTTGCATATGCTGAACTGGTTTATTTGCCATATGCTCCTAAAATTGCTAGGTAATGTGAAGTTTAGTTTAGTCTTTTTAATGTACATTGGTTTACTGAAAACCTTGCCTGTATATTCACCTTTCCCAGTTTGGTTAGTCTCAGAAACAGTAAAGCTGTATGGGTATGGCATCCTGTAAATGTTTGATCTGATGTTGTCCCTTTTTCTTCCTCCTCACGAATGGGTTCGGATCTGACCCTGCCAAATACAAATGACTTCAGATCTAATTCTGAAGCTCCTCCCTCTAATAATTCTCTCTTCTCCCCCTACTCCTCAGATCTCATTTGCCTCCACCGTGGTAAGATGGAGGTTTTCATTGAGCTAGTAAGGAATATTTTTTGTCTTGTTTCTCTTAAATTCTTCCACAAACTTTCTTCTTTTACTGTTAGAGATTGTTAATACTCATTTCCTCCCTTTGTAGCTGTCGGTGATGTCAGGGTTTTTCACTTCTCGTTCTTCTCTTCTGACCGTGTTCTCATAATATTGGTACCATTGTTGGTACTTTTTCTTTTATTCCTTTCAGTACCCTTTTTAGGTATTTCTTTCCCTCTTCTCTCCTGATTTTGATGCGGGAGAAGGATCCCTCAGTTCACCACCCGATGACATCTTCTTTGGAGATATTCTTGAAATCCTCAACAGAAGGGTGGCTGGCCTTCCCATTCTCCTTTTCCTGAAGAATCAGTGTTTCTGGAGGCTTTTGGTGCTGGACCATCTATGTCTTGTGTGACCCCACCAGAGGATGAACTTACTGACTTGGTTTCCTGCCAGGCTTGGAAGGAACCAGATACTGTCAAACCTGTCCCCAAGAGCTCAGGCAAATTTCTGGTCCCTCCTCCTGATAGACCCCACTGGAGCAAGGGAGTTCCAGTTTATGCTTTAGTGGTGGTGGCCGCCACCAAGAAAGAGCTAGCTGAACAAACTCTTCTTTCCATCCACCAAGCAGGGAGTCCAGAGAGATGGACAGATTTGGAAAGCGAGTGTACACCTCAGCTATGTTCATGCTGAGGTCATTAAACTACTTGGCACACTTTACTTGGCTACAGAGAGATTTGATGAAGAAACTGTCAAATACTCTCGGAGTGCATGTCTGCAGAGGATCTCAAAAAGACTTCTTCACAACTGGCCACTCTACAATCCATTTCTAATCCATCAATGAGACTGATCTCCCACTTAGTGGGGGGTGCCTCATAAGTTGTTGATTCAGGTATAGCCATCAGGAAACATGCTTGGATGAGGCTATGTGACTTCAAGACGCCCTTTGTCAATGCCTCCTTTGATGGCACTTCCTTGTTCGGGCCATAAGTTAAAGATACACTCGCCAGCAGCGAACAAGAAGGAAAGACTCTGTCTGCCATAGGAATCAAGTTTTCTACCCCTCAACATACTTTCTGTAGAAACCAAGAGGTGGTAAGAAGATATGGTTCTGAAAATCTCAGGGACCTTTCCAGGATTTGCGTGGGGATAATTCCTCCAGAGGTAGAACAGGAAACCTCAGTGGAAGACGTCATCCTCGAGGCAGAGGGGGCCCACAGAATCAGAGCTTTAGATATCCCTTTTCTGATAGGCCATAGCAGTGCTCCTGAAGCATTGCCTGACTGTCTGCCTCTGGAGGCAGTCAGGGGTCATTTCTTTTTGCATCTAGATGCCTGGACAGAAATCAAAAATTTACTGGGTGCTAAGAATCAAATCCAGAGGTTACTACATACAATTTTCCCTTCCTCCTCCTGTCCAAAAGAAGAAACTTCCTGATGTTCCACCCAGTCAGAAGGAAGATGCAGCTCTAGAAATACATAAGCTGCTCCAGAAAAGAGTCATCCAAAAGGACCCATCTGATCATATAGGATTCGGAACTTACTCCCACTTCTTTTTAGTGCCAAAGAAAACAGGAGACCTAAGACTCGTTTTGGATCTAAGTAACCTAAACCAGTATGTAAACTAGACAAAGTTTCGTATGGTCACAGTTCAGTCCATTTTGCTTCTTATAGGTTCATAGGTTGGTACTAGGCTATCGGCCTTAGGGCCTATACAAGCCTAGCCATAACAATTCCCTGGCTATTTCTTCCCACACTGTTTACTTCCCTGGACCCCTGTCTAGCAGGGCGACTGACATGATCCCTGGGGTGAATTTCCTTTCTCCCATCCAGTCGTCAAGGTTCCTTTTGAAGAGGGCCAAGGAGGCGCTCTGCTTGACATGTATGGGCAGTCTATTCCAGAGTCTGAGGAGTCTGTGGATCAGGAACCCATCCCTCCAGCATGTTTTGTTTATTGTGATGACAATGTTTAGATCTCTGGAGTGTGTGGCTCTGAGGGATTGGGATTTCTTTAAGTGTAGCATGTCCAACAGCTCTGGGTTTGACATGGCCTTGTATGTTAAACAGAGATCGCCTCTGAGTAGACGATATGCGACAGAGTATAGCTGGAGTTTTTTAAGGTGGTCTTCTGCACAAGGATGATTGGATGTGCTGTATAGATGTCCTGTATGAGTACTATCCCATAAAAATAGACAGGCAATATACGCTTTTGGCTGAGAGCAAATCATTACCAATTCAGGGTGTTTACCAAATGTATGGCAGTAGAGGCAGCTCACTTGAGGCTCAAGGGATTCCAGGTGTTTCCATATCTCAACGATTGACTCCTCACTGCCCCATTCAAGCATCAACTTCTACAAGCCATGGACTGCTTGCTTCAAGTTTCCAATACCTTATGCATCTTGATAAATCGTACCAGGTCAAACCTAGTCCCAGTACAGACCCTGGAATTCATAGGAACCCTCCTGAACACTACAACTCAGGTGGCATCCTTACCTCTCCGTCACATCCCTGAGACTTCAAGTTATGGTAAATACTTAACCTCTAATTATGTTATAGGAGAAATACACCAGTTTTTAATATAGATGGTCCAAACTGTAGAATACTATGGCAATGGAAAACTTCTAAAATGTAGGATGGTAAGGCAATCTGCAGGTTGCTGCTCTTTGGGGATGGTGGTATATTTGGTGTTTGAACTATCTTAGGTAGCCAGAGGTATAACAGATAAAATAAGCTGCTTTAGGTGCCATGGCAAATATGAACAGCATTGCTTAGCCTTCTACCTTCTGGCAGCACAGGGGCTTAGTGGTAAGATGTCTTCCTTACAGCTCCAAGGTACATTCCAGAACTGGGCACTGTTTGAAGTTTGCATGCTCTGTCAATGGATGCATGGGTTTTGTTTGGATATTTCATTTTTCTTCTATCTTTCTGGTTGACTTTACAAAAAACAGGTCTTTTGTGAGGTGCAGAAGTCTTCTAAGTTCAGTTGAGACTTCAGCGTAACCAATACCTCTTTATTGATAGTAAAAGATATTAAACAAATGAGCACTTTTGCCCTTGATTGGGCTTTATCAGATCTAATTCCAGTTGTCATGGCATGCAATATTTGTAGGCTTTAACGCATAGTGCATTGTCAGCTCATTCAAGCTGGGGTCAAAGGTGTAAGCCATAGGCTGCTTGCCCAGGCTATCATGAGATTGTTCACATTTTTCACACCTGTCCTTCATATCTACTACTGTTGTTAGTTAATAGGTTGCAGCTTATGTGATATATTCCCATCCTATGTGGCTAGTACCTAATCAATGCAAACACGTTATATAACTCTTGTCACTAACTATGTACAGCCAATAGTACTTCAACATGTCTCTGATGTGCTGAGTTCATGCTGTTGGTCACAATTACAGTGGACAACAAGTACTAACAAGTATCTGACAACCAGTCAGATTATAAAACTTGAATATTATAGTAGTGCAAGCATAATTACAGATAGGACCTTGCTGGGAAGTATCTACCTGACCCAGTGGTTGGGAGCATCTACCTTGTATCCCTTATGTCAAGTAATGTCCCATTCTTTCCATGAAAAAATAAATACTGTTTTCTAGTCATACAGCTATTACCACCAAAAGTGAAAACAAACACAAAAACTGAATAAAAAAATGAAGTAGTGGACTAGTCTCCCAGACACACACTCAACAGTATTCCTAGAATGATCGAAGGAAGCAGTGAAACCATAAAATCCTTTTATTAAGCGATAAAAACACTGATAAAATAACTGGTAAGCACTTTTGTTTAATAAAGTATTAAACTTCAGTTTAGGCATACTTAGGCATACCATTCTGCTGTATCCAGGACGGTTTGTAAGTTTCTGAGCCCCCCAAGCCTTTCTGTGTTGAGGGAAGCCTTCTAGCTTATCAGTGGGAGTGATGAGCAAGCACTAGGTAACCTATCTATTACAAGAGGAGTGGTTTCTGGCCCAGAAATTCTAGTTTATTGTCCATTTGAGCATTTTTTCCATCTCTTTCAGCTTTCTGGTTTAAAAGCCCGTATTTGCGCTTGTTTCCCACCTTTCTTATAACTAGTCTAGTCCAGATACAGATTTGCTGTATCCAGGACTGTTTGTAAGCTTCTGAGCCCCCCAAGCTTTTCTGTGTTGGAGGGAAGCCTTCTAGCTTATCAGTGGGAGTAGTAAGCACTAGGTAGCCTATCTACCCCAGGAGGAGTGGTTTCTGGCCCAGAATTTGTAGTTTATTGGCCATTTGGGCAGTTTTTCCATCTCTTTCAACTTTCTGGTTTAAAAGCCTGTGTTTGTGCTTGTTTCCTACCTTTCCTGTAACTAGTCTAGTCCAGATACAGATTTGCTGTATCCAAAACTGTTTCTAAGCTTCTGAGAGGTGCCAAAGTCTGCTCTTCAAATTTTCCCTTAGATTTGTTAGCTCTCTCCTCTCCTACACTTTTACTAGCTTATTAGTCTAGCACTTTACCAGACCAGACTTCTTGTAGCAATTATTGTAGCACACAAAAGTGCTACTGGCACTAAACGTTCTACAAGGAAACAGCTCCAGTACTTATTATTAATGTCCACCCCTCCAGGCATGTCTAAAGGTCAGTTCCCTGTGCTTTCTCCTATTAACCTGGTGAACTTGGGCATCCTGAGGCAATGTAGCAACTGCCTCATGTACACCAACAACCCTCTCCTCTTACCTCCCAACACTCAGATTTGCAAGAGATGCACTTATATATCCAAATTGGAAGCCACACACTCTCCAGCCAAGACCAGAATAGCTGGTCAAGAGGAGAAGGTCAACATTTGCAGCACCACACCACATGGAACACGTAGCCCGCCAGAACACACACCAGCAGTGCCTTCACATAAAAAGACAAACCGCACACCCACCTTCGAGGAGGCTCTCAGTAAAAATGTACCCAAACAGCAGAGACCTCCAAGGCAGAAACCCACTCGACCACCACAAATCACAAGACACATAACTCTCCTAAACAGTGTGCCACTCAACCAAAGCCCCTAATGAAAAACAGCATGCCCAGCACACTAGTCATAGGTGACGTGATAGTGAGGCACACTGATGTCCCACTCACTAGGTTGAATAAGGAGAACATAACAGTCAGTTGCCTGTTAGGTGCCAGGATCTGCCACATAACGTACGCACTGAGGTCCCTCAACAACAGTTACAAATATGACTCTGTCATTGTAAATGTGGGTGTGAATGACCTGAGACATACCTCCCTGGACTACATGAAAAGAGACATGGAGGAGCTCTTGGATTATGTAGCCTAGGTGAGTATGACCCTAGCCCTGAGCAGCATCCTACCATCACCTAGAATGATACCGCAGTACAAGCAGAAAATTATTGATTTCAACATTTGGCTAGGTTTCTGGTGTCATTCTAAGGGGATCCAGTATCTGTCTGCCTGAGATGGCATGATTGACAGACCTCGATGCTTTGCCAGGGATGGCCTGCATCTGTCACCCCTGGGCTTCTGGATACTGGCCAAGGCTCTTGCCACCCCTAAAGTGCCTTTTTTAGGCCATGTTCCAAAGACCTAACAGCTACAAACAGATGCAATCTGGGGGTCATGCTGCTCAACGCTAGAAGTCTTAATCTCAAAATGCACTTGCACGAAGCACTCCTTAAAATGGAGAACATTGACATTTGTGCTGTAACAGAGATCTGGTTAAAGGCAGTAGAAAGCACCCCTGCACTACCAGGCTATAACTCATTCCACACCCTTCAGCCCCAGAACTTGGACCAAAGCTCCAAAGGAGGTGGCGTTTCCATATTCATAAAGGATTTGCACACCTCCTTTCTGGTAGCCCAACATAACACATCAGAGATACTTCAGGTGCAGCTAACATTGGGTAAGACAGCGATTCAAGTCGTAGCCTGTTATAGGTCCCCAGCCATGTCCCAAGACTCCCACTCCACGTTCCTAAGCACCCTGGAGAATATTAGAGTCCAGCCTAACACTCTCATACTGGGCAACTTCAACTACCCCTCCATTAACTGGGAAAACTACTCGTGTACCAATACACTTGCCCAACGTTTCCTGGAATTCATTAATTCCAATGCCCTAGACCAGTTCGTTCTTACCCCCACTAGAAGTAGCAACATCCTTGACCTGGTCATTACTAACATGGGCGACCGTTGCTTTACACCAATAATCAACTCCTCCCTAGTTAGAGCCGACCACAGACTAATCACCTTGGAAATCCACCACCCACAAAAGGTAACCACCATGAAAAACTTCTCCAAAGCTAACTTTGGGCTCCTAAAAACAGAGGTGGCTAACTTCATGGCACCCATACAAATGGAGAATAGTTGCATGACCGCCGAATCATACACCAGGGCACTGTACAAACAAATACATAAATGCATGGATCTCACCATACCCAATAGAACCAAGACGCTCTCCTCCAAGAAAAGGAAGCCAATCTGGTGGCCCCTGCCATAAACAAACTCTACAAAAGAAGGAACAGAAGGAGGAAATTGAGTCGGAACAAGGTAAAGTCCCAAGACTGGAAAAACTCCCTTATCAGCTTCAACAAAAAGTTGAGATCCCTCATCAAATCCTCTAAAGCTAGCTATGAAAACAGAATTGCAGCAGATAGTAAAGACAACCACAAGGCTTTTCTATAGTTATGTAAAGAATCTCCATGGCAAATCCCATATTTGCTCTGAGCTGCTGCATAATGGTACCTCCTATACCAAGCCAACAGATATTGCCAATATACTAGCCGATAGAGTCAGTGCCAACTTTACCCCTCCCCCCAAGGACCAATCATAATACCAGTAGATTGCCAGGCACCCAGTATTACTGCTGCACAGGTTAAAACTGCACTGTCCAAGGCCAAGAATACAGCTTCTATGGGACCTGACGATATCCCTGGCTGTGTTCTACATTAACTACAGAGTGAACTGGCACCTCACCTGTGTGCCCTGTTCAATCACAGCCTCACCTCAGGCTTTGTCCCAACCTAATGGCACACTGCTACAGTCATCCCTCTCCACAAAGGAGGAGCGACTACAGACCTCCGGAACTATCGTCCAATTAGACTGACAAGTCTGATATGCAAAGGTATGGAACGCATCATCATTGACCTAATAAACAAGGATATAGGGAATCTCTAAACTCTGGATCCCCCACAGTTTGGTTTTGTGAAGGGTAGATCATGCCTGCTCAACTTGGTCGACTTCTTTGAGTCAGTCACCAGAGCTGTGGATGAAGGCAAGGTGGTTCATACAGCCTAGCTTGATCTGGCCAAAGCCGTTGATACTATTTCCCACTCAGGAATCGTAGGAAAAACTAAGCTAGGCATCAACCCCTATATCACTAGGTGGGTTGCAGACTGGGTCACAGATAGAGCCCACAGTGTGAAAGTAGCTGACTCCAAGTCAGACTGCTGACCAGTCACGAGTGGAGTCCCACAGGGATCGATCTTGGGTCCTCTCCTGGTTGGTATCTACTTCTCAGAAGTCCAGGCCAACATGAAGGGACTCTGGCTGACAAAGTTCACAGACGATTTCAAGTTGGGAGCCATTATTAACTCCCCAAGTGATGTTGACATCCTACAGAAAGGCCTTACTGAGACCAACAACTGGTGTCAGAACCATGACCTTAAGCTCATTGCCAAAAATGTGTTGTTATACCCTTTGGGAAAAACCCATTTCCCATGAATTACCACATCGATGGCAGTCCATTGAACATAGAAGGCGTTATAAGACTTCTGGGAACACAGGTTGACAGCAACCTCTGTTTTGACCACCACACTGCCACTGTGGTCAGAAAGTCCTTCTATGTGGCACATCTCATTACTAAGGGTTTTGCATCCAGGAAGAAAGAGGGCGTTGTCTCCCTCTACTCTTCCCTTAGGCCAGTCATCGAGTACAATGCCCCATTGGGCATGTACCTCACTAGACACCTGCAACAACTGGGGAAGCCGCAAAAGTACCTCACAAAGAGGATCCTAGGCCTTAAACACTTGTCCTATATGGACAGACTCAAAAAACTCCAGCTATTCTTTGTCTTATATCGCCTACTTAGAGGCGATCTCTGCTTGATTTACAAAGCCATGTCTGACAAGTTTTAAGTCTGGAAAATTCATCAAAAACCTCCAGTTATTTTTAACTATTCTCTTAATAGCAGCCTCATCCACTGAATGTTCTAATATACAAGCTATTGAATAATCTCTTGACTTAGAGTTTACTTCATCTCTTCTTACAAGGGGATCTTTACTAATGAAGTTTGGATGTTTGTGAAGTTTTTACCTTTCTTGTATTTTATTTCATTTTTTTTTACGAGTTTATTGGTGGCTTTTGGATTTATATTAACCAAAAGGAAAGGTTATTCATGCTAAGACACGTGGTGCAGTGTGTCCATTTAGTAAGTGCTGTTTGGTTTTGACTTATCTTTATAGCTCTCTCAGCTGAGAAAACACCTGAAAGCTTTCTGTAAATACTTTCTGCAAATCATTTTGCTTTATCAGATTGTCTTCTAGGGACATGCAAACCAGATGCAAAACTGCTAAGGATACATTGTTTACCAGAAAAAAAGCCTTATAATATTCAATATTCTTTTTCATTTACTTACTTTCTGTTAAAACTTGTTACTGGATAAAGCCAAGGGCCTTGACCTAGTCATTCCTCTATGCAAGCATAAGAAAAAGCACACTAATTTTTCTTTTGTCATGCTCTCTTAGCCAGTCTCCCCACACACACACTTTTTATGTTGTAGTGCTTACATTTCTTAAACCTGAACAAGGAAAAAGAGAGATGAATGGAGAAAAAGAAAAAGAAATCTGTTTATGTTAGTGTCCCTTTTACATTTAAAAATAACTGAAAAAATTTTGACTTCATAGCTTGCAAAGAAAGTCATGCACCATTAAAGTAGTACCATTAAGGAAAAAAGTACTTACAGTTAACTTTCTCCCTCCTCTTCCCCATCCCAAGAATGTTTCTGAAGATTAATGGCATGAAGTAGGGCATATGCTTTAGAGTCCCCAACAAGTTTAACAAAGTCCACGAAAATCATTTATTTCCAAATCCTCTTGTTCTACCATGTTTCACAAGTATAATTATTGCTTTGTAATCCCACATTTGTCAGTTTCCAAGTTACTGATTTTATTGTCCGAACATTAATAACATGAAGCAGGGCATGTGCTTTAAAGTCCTCTACAAATTTAACAAAGTCCAAGGAAGTCTAATATGTTCAAATTTTCTTGTTCTGTCATGTTTCATAAATGTACTCATTGCTTTATCACCTCATATTTGTCAATTTCCAAGTTACCAGCTCTATTCCTGTTCATTACCATCTGCCAAATCCTGTCTCTGTTTCATTTCCAAGTATTTTCAGTTCTTCTAGTCGACTCGTTATGTTTTCTTCCTTCTCTCAGGCATTTTCCATTGAACTAGTGGAAAACATTTCATGGGCTCACTATGTCTGTAGTCCTTATCACCAGAAAGACATGAAGCAGAACCTCCTTCTATTTCACAGCTCACCTTTTGTTGGACAAACCTTTGTATTTCCTCCTTAGGAAGTACTTCATCAAAAATGATTTTGTTCCTCCAGGGAAAAATATTTTGAAGATGGCTAGGTACGGCAGTTTGAATCTCATGCCTGCTTCTTGACATTTCCTAAGTAATGTAATATATTTACTCCTCTTCTGCCTGGTGTAAAGTGACTAGTCATTCTCCACAAACACTCTGCTATCTCCGACTTTTAGTACTTTGTCCTTCTACCACAGTTTTATCTGAATCAATTCCTATTGCCAATATGACTGCATCTTTACTATTAAAGGTCTGGGTTATTTTCTAGTAACCAGATTTGGAGCATACACATGATATGCCCTTGCAGTTAACAGTTCCTGTTTCATAGTTTCATAGTTTAGTACTAGGCTATCTGCCCTGAGGCATTTGCAAGCCTAGCCCTAGAGATGTGGCTTTCTCCACCCCATGTAGTGGTACTAAGGTGCATAGAATAAATTTAGAATACTGTGCCCTTGTCTAGTAGTGACACATTGAAGACCCCCTTACTTATTAAAATTAGTTTATTGTGCCTCTGTTAAGTAGCAATACAGGGGTGACTCCCGGAGTAAACCTACGATCACCCATCCACTCGTAAAAGATTTCTCTTGAAGAGAGTCAGTGAGGGGCTCTGCCTAACATGGACTGGGATTTTGTTCCAGAGTATGGGAAGCCTCTGAGTTATGAATCTGTTCCTCCAGCATGTTCTATTCATGTTTGTACTGAGGTTTAAATTTTTGGCTCTTGTGGTTCTTATGGATTTTGATTTTTTGAGGTGGAGCATGTCCATCAATTCCTAGTTGGACATGGCCTTGTATATCAGGCACAGATCACATCTGAGCAGGCGGTATGCTACTGAATAGAGCTGGAGTTTCTTTAGCCTGGCAGCATATGACATATGTTGGAAACCCTTGATCCTCTTGGTGAGGTACTTCTGGGGTCTCTCCAGCTGTTGTAAGTGCCGGGTGAGGTACATGCCAAATGGGGCATTGTACTCAATCATGGGCCTGATAAGGGAGGGATACAGGGGCACGATGACCTCCTTTGATCTGGATGTGAACCCCTTCATGATAAGGTGGGCAAGGTAGAAAGTCTTTCTAACCACTTTGGCAACGTGGGTGTCAAATGAGAGGTCACTATCAACTTGGGTCCCCAGGTCTCTGATTACTTTTTCGGTATTCAGTGGGTTACTGTCTATGTGATAATTTGTGGGTATTTTATTTTTCCCAAAGGGGATGACTATACATTTCTTGGCGTTCAGTTTAAGGCCGTGATTCCGGCACCAGTTGTCCGTTTCGGTGAGGCCTTTCTGTAGGATGTATGTGTCAGCTGGTGTATCGACTATGGCGCCTAGTTTGCAGTCATCTGCGAACTTTGTCAGCCACAACCCTCCCATGTTTGCTTTCATATCTGAGAAGTAAATGCCGAACAAGAGGGATCCCAGGACAGAGCCCTGTGGGACACCACTTGTGACTGGCTTTGAGTCTGACATAGCTCCCGCAATCTTGACTTTATGGGTTCTGTTCTTTAGCCAGTTTGCAACCCATCTTGTGACATATGGATTTACTTTTAAGCTGTTTAGCTTTTCTATGATCCCCGAGTGGGGTATTGTATTGAGGGCTTTAGCCAAGTTCAGGTAGGCTGTATGGACTGCCTTGCCCTCATCAATGGCTCTAGTGACTGTTTCGAAAAAGTCAACCAGGTTCAAAAGGCAGAATCTGCCTTTTACAAAGCCGAACTGGGTGAGATCAAGTGTCTGTGGGTCCCCAATGTCGTTGTTTATGAGTTCCATAATAATTCTTTCCATAGCTTTGCAAACCAGGCTGGTCAAGCTTATGGGGAGATAGTTCCCAGGGTCTGTAGTGGAGCCTCCCTTGTGGAGTGGTACCACTGTTACTGTACGCCAGTGTTCAGGTACATATCCTGTAGTAAGGCTAAGGTTAAATAACATTTTTATATGCGGGTTTAGCTCCTCCTGGAGTTCACGTATCACGCAGCCAGGGATACCATCAGGTCCCATAGATGCTGTGTTTTTTGCTTTGTTGAGGGCGGTTCTCACCTGGACATCAGAGATGACAGGGAGGTTACATTCAGCTGGGATGAGTATTTCTTCTTTTGGAGGTGAGGGAGGGGAGAAATTTGCACTGAACCTGTCTGCCAGAATGTTGGCAATATCTGTGGGTTCGGTAAATTTTTTGTCGTTGTGTACTAACTCTGAGCATATCTGAGTGTTTCCGCCCAGGTTTCTAACATAACTGAAGAATGCTTTGTGGTTATCTTTCGTGTCCTTGGCAATTTTTCTCTCAAAGTTGGCCTTGGATATTTTTATGAGAGAACGTAGCTTTCTACTAGTGCTGATCAGAGATGCCTTCCCTTTATGGGATTTTGCTCTGTCTTGCAGTAGCTTCCTTCTTTTGTTATACAATTTGTTTATGGCTGGGGTCCACCAGACAGGACGCTTTCCTTTGGTGGAGAGGGTCTTGGTTTTATTTGGGATTGCACGATCTATGCATTCTTGGAGATGTCCGTAGAATGCATTTGTGTAGGATTCAGCATTGTGGGATGTGGTTTCCATTGGCCCTGAGGGCTTAAATGATACCATCTCAGTCTTGAGAAGTGTAAAGTCGGCTTTTGAGAAGTTTCTCACTGTAGTCTTTTGTGCCGGGGGTGGAGGTGGTAAATGTATATCCAGGGTGATTAGTTTGTGGTCAGATCTCTCCAGTGAGGGCAATACTTCCGGTGTGGAGCATTTTGTCCCCATGTTTGTGATGATCAGGTCTAGTATATTATCCCCTCTTGTGGGGGATAATATACTAGACTGTTTTCAGACTGGGAGAGAGAGAATTAATCTGTTGTGGAATACCAGTCCAGTTGCTTATTTGTACTTACATAAAATTAATACATTCTGTTCCTTCCAACTTCTCTAGTACAGCAGAAAATTCCAAAAGTTTTCCCTGCATGCTCTATCCTCTAATTGTGTTAATTTTTGAAACATTTCTTCTTGTGCAATCTCATATTCAGCCAGTCTTTTCTTCATTTCATCATCTGAGTTTTGGTTCTGTCAGCTTATCTTAATATCTCTTTAAAGCTGCTTCCATTTTTTTACAGCTTTTTATTGCTTGATTTGATATACTCTGTCAGTGTTTCATTTATTTTAACCAGATCTGTGTGCAGCTGCTTTATACTTTCCTCTAGGTTACTGGACGTTATGCCTGGAACTTGCACTGCTTCTTGCTGAACAGCTGCAGTACTTCTCCCACTTTGTGTTTTTCCTCACTTTTTGTAGCTGATTTTCCTCCAGGTCCTTTTTATTTCTTTTTTTCATGGCATCTAGGCGGTGTACTCACTAATCAGTTACTGAAATTTACCTAGAAATCTAGGTCCACAGTCTTTCTCTGCTAAGTTTCTGTTTTCAGACTGGGAGAGAGAGAATTAAGCTGTTATTCAATGTGCAGTCATCTTGAAAGTCCCTGGCCTTGAGAACCTTAAGAAAATAATCAGTTGTAAACTGGTAATTTTTCTCAAGCCCACAATATACTTTTTCCAGTATGCTACCATATGATCCATTCCCTCTAGAGAGAGTTGGTGGTGACAAAGGTTATACCATCTTGTCATCTCATACCAGATAGGGATGGATTTCTTGCTCTTGTCCTAATCTTTTCCTAAATGTGACTACTGTAAGACTTGTCTCATACACATATGCTTCTGTTTACCCAGAAAACGGGCCTCTCTGTTTTGTAATGTGTGGTGGATCCCTGTGCTTCCCTAGCAGTCACTATGGCAGTTTTAATATCCTTCATCTTGCTGCTAGAGAGGCTGTTTAAGACTAATTATCCAGAGACCACAGTTCCTCCCCAGGCTGACTTTTCCTGCACTTTTGCTGCTATTAGACTTACACTACCACTAGTCTAAGCAGATGCCTACCTCCAAGTCACCAGGCTAGTGGCTTGTGCATTTTACTAAAGCAGACAGCAGCATCTATAAAAGTTTAAAGTGTTATGTTTCACTTAAACCCAAAGTTGCAATTGTGACTGATTTTTAAACAAAGAAGCTGAGGTATGGGCATGTTTATGCAGGCTTTGGTCTGACCTCAGAAGAGTAAATGTGATTCCATGTGAAGTTTGAAACATACTGCAGCATACAATTATAAAGTTTAGCATGTTTGCTCATTGCAAGATATGTTACTGTAACACTTTCTTTTGAAAGATGCCACACAGGTGACTTATACTTTATATGTTGAATGGGTTGTTTTTAAAACAGACTATTTTAAAGCAATGTTTTAGGGTTCACCACATGTGCATCTGGTTGCATAATCAAACCACCAGTGACTGATATGTATAAACTATAAGGAAAATATTGTTTATGAAATAGCATAATGAAAGCCATAGTGTTGGAGGCTGAGTTGTGGGTCTTGGCCAGTGCTAGAGCAGATGTCTTGGGGAATTTTGTTTTCTTTTAATCATGAGAAATAGCATCACCAGTGCATCAGAATATGAGAGATGTTTCCAGAATATGTCACAAATACTAATTAAAATAGATCTGTAATAAAAGCTTTATATCTATTGTATTTCCAGCTGAATCTCCAAAACCTAGTGACAGAAGTGGCCAGAGCAGTCCTAGTACCCCAGGAACACCAGCAAGCCGGTCACGGACATCTTCCCAACAAACACCTCCTCCTGGTAAAGAGGTGAAGAAGGTGGCAGTGGTACGTACTCCACCAAAATCACCAGCTTCAGTGAAAAGCCGCACACCACCACTTGCACATGCTATGCCAGATCTGAAAAATGTGAAATCCAAAATTGGCTCTATAGATAACATTAGACATCAGCCAGGAGGAGGAAAGGTAATAGTATATAAATTATAAAATATTTTGCAGCTAAAATAGATTAACATTCTACTAAGATGTCTGTGTGAGAATTTAATGTAAATAGATCTTACTTCACGGAAGACTGGTGAACATTATAGTGTATAGTTTTTTTTGCTTCTAGAATGACATTTGTTAATCTTGGCTTATTTCTTCTACTACACATACTTTCCTGGCACAGGTAAGATCTTGCACTGTTGAGCTTTTACTGGTGTACAACTTTTGATTAATACAACAGTGCCTCATTTCATGTTCATTTAGTCTCAACATCAAAATCATTGATCATTCTGCTGTGTTATCCTTCATGAGTAGATCACTGGCCATTATCATTTTGCTTTCATCGCTCATTAAGTGCAGCATATGCTGATGCACTCCTCATCTAAAAGTGTGAGCATATGTGCATGTGGCATGCAGGTAGCAAACACTTCATTACTTATGTTCACAGTAAATAATTTGTGTTGGGGGTTACACACAGCACTTACTATTAAGAAAACTGTTAAATGCAATACTTAACAATTAAAAAAACTGTCCTAGTTCAACAGAGCCACTAAAAGTATAAAACACCAGAAGTCCATTTCCTTAACAGGAAGCTCAAGTAATTAGATAAAAGAAAGTCCAGAAGGAAGAAATGGCCACAGCTATTCCACAAAAGACAGGGGAAGAAAAATCTGTGGAAGCCACACTTGAGCCAGACAGTTTTTGTAGTGAGAATCAGCTTTGAATGATGAAGATGAAGACAAAGTTCCTAACTTGAAGAATGAGTATCTATCACTTTGTAAAACGGGTTGTCATACAACTGACATTAGTGAGTTCTGCATTGAGACTGATGAAGATTCAGGATGGGGTCATGGATATTGATGAAAAATGTGATATCAACACCAGAGTTACAGACGGTACTAATACTTACCATTAAGATTAGCTGGTGTAATACTTACCTTTTCAGATAATGAAATTAAGCTGATCACTTCACATAACTGCCCGTGCTTTCCTTTCTAGGGAATTATCTAAGAAGGCTCCCATTTCACAGAAGCAGAAGCTTGTTAAAAAAGAAGCAAAAGAAAGTATACCTTCCCAATCCCAGAGAATGCCTTTAACCAAGAGTTTTGAAATCATCATATTAATTATAATTTTAGGGTATTCTAATGAAGACTCCACACATGTACACATGTACACACACGCGAGCACACACACACACACACACACACACACACACACACACACACACACACACACACACACACACACACACACACACACACACACGCACACACTCTCTCTCTCTCTCTCTATCTTTCTCTTTCCTTCACACAGTCATGCAGATATGAATCTGTCATGTTGAGATGGTGATGCAGAAGTCACTTTTATCTTCTCTGTTACAGCCATAAGCTTCCATGATCATCCACCTCCATCTCTGCCTCCATTCACTGCTGAATACTGATGAAGGAATGTTTCAAGCTGATAAAGAAATTTATTGAACCCCTTTTGCAAGCTGTAAAGAGCCAAGCATTTTTCTGCCATTTGCCTGGCCAAGGGCCATCTATTAGACCGTTTGCTGAACAGTTTTTTTTGTTCTCCTAGTTATCAGCTTAACCTTTGCAGATCCCTGTGCTCCTTAAAAAAAAATTGTCTTCCACTTCATCATAAGACAGTAACTTTGATATGTCTAAAAAGTGTTTAATACATAGGTTCATAGGTAGATACTAGACTATTGGCCCTAGGGCCTATGTAAGCCTAGCCAAAAAGGTACCCTGGCTGTTGCCACCCAAGAAAATTATTTTCCTGTGCCCCTGTCAAGTAGAGCCACAGAAGTGATCCCCGGGGTGCATTTCCTATTTCTCATCCAGTCATCAAGATTTTTCTTGAGTGCTAATGAGGAGCGTACATACTGTTCATTAGGCTCTCAGATAGGTATGGATGACCAGCAGGACCTATCTCTTGGATTAAACGTTTGCAGTATAACATTTGCTAACATTTAAGAAGACAGCTCCGTTAAAAAGAAACGTCTGTGGTTGGGATGTAAAAAATTCTGCCCCATCCCTAAAAAAGAAGCACTCTAATGACAGAGCAGTCACAGTCATGCTGTTCAATCAGGTGGAAGCTTTCAAAGATACCCAACTCCTAACAAACATGCAGCCAGTAAGAAGGTTAATAAACTCTACAATGTTTCTGCTAGTAGAAAAAAATGCTCTTAAAATCTTAAAGAAATCAGTAATCAGCTGAAGAGGGCATAGTATCCACTAGTTTCCAGGGTTTAGATAGCAGCACAGGCACCAGAAAAATGCCTTAGGTGAAAGAGGTTTGAAGCCATTGATCTGCTGCCTCTTTTTGGGGGAAAGGGTTTAGGTTTTTACCAGTGTTGTAGTGACACATACAAAAGCCTGGTGAAATGTGGCATAATTGTTAAGGTCTTCACCTCCCATGCACAAGGTTTACTCTTGTCCTACAGCCAATGCCTGTATGGAGTTTGCATGTCTTCTCAGTGTCTCTGTAGGGTTCCTCCTACCTCACAAAAGCATGCTGAGTGTTTCCACCTCAAACCCATCGAATAATTTAGTTGTAGGCAGCAGCACAGACTCTAGATGGTTCCTATAGGGAAAGAGCTGCATAGACGAACCAGTTCTGGCATCAACTGTTGTGTACAGTATCCTCTAGATAGGAGAACACGAATCACAGATTGCACGCTTTGTAAGGGCTTGCCAATCGATCATGTAAAATATGGCTGTAGATGATTCTGTCTTACTGATTGCCTCCAAATGGGCATGGTATTTGCCAGTGACAAGACTCACACCAGGAATCCATGATAATGGTGTGAGGGAGGGGTGGATGTGCCCCTGTTTCCCAGTATCTGCCTGCCACAAAGCACAGCAGCTATTGGTCAGTAAGCTTCTAGCCAGACGATGTGCAGTTGCCCATTTTGGACTACCTGAGATAGCGATGTTGAGTGAAAGCTGGGCATAAAACAAATGAACTTGCAAACATGAACTAAAGATTGCTTTACTTTATTAAGGTTCACTGGCAGGATACAGTTTAGAGGAGGCTGGACATCCTATGTATTCAGGAGACAAGATGGAAGGACGGTGCAGCAAAGCCGTTTGGCTTGGGATCCAGAATCTACTACTCAGGAAGAGGACAGACTAGAAATAGTGTGGGAATGGTGGTGAGGGGCAGACTTCAGAAGACAGTTTGGGATGTCATCTGAATTAGTGACAGGTTCATAGCAGTCAGACTCTAGTGTAAGGATTGGGCAGTATTCATAATGTTAGCTTATGCCCTACAACAAGGTTGTGATGGTGATGAAGAGAGTGCATTTAGCCAGCAGTTGCATGACCTGCTAGATAAAGCAGGACAACAAGAGTGGTGTTGATAATGGGTGACCTGAATGCACATATTGGGATGGATAGAACAGGTTATAAGGACTGCTTTGGGTGCACGTGGATGGGGCAAAAGGAATAAAGAAGGAGAAAGCATTCTAGAGTTCTTTCTGGCAAATAGCTTGATGGTGGCTACAAATGGTTCAGCAAAGGAGACATTCACAAGATCACATACAGTAGTAGCCAACACGCAGTTCAGGATGACTTCCCCCTATTAGGAAAAGGGTACTGGAGTCGGCCAATAGTATAAACAACTGGTTGCAACAGTCAGTTGTAAGTAGTAGTCAGAAAAGGCACTAACATCAACAAAGACTAGAATGAAAACCTGGAAGTTGACTGGGGATAAATCACAAAACTTCAAGGAAATACTCGGGGTTCTAGCAGTTCAGGAAGAAGGGAAAATAGGTGGAGTTGAAGAAGAATGACAGCACCTCAAAACAGCATGTGCGAAGACTATAAAACAGAAGTGTGGCGGAGTCAGGTATGGAAATAAAGTACATAACGAGAGTTGGTGGTGAAATGCAGAAGGCCAGGATGGCATCAAAACAAATATGGACTGCATGAAAAAGTATGAGATAGAAAAGACAAACCAGGCTATGGAGATAAAGTGTCTGAGGTGGTGATAGGATGCACATTGTAGGGCAGACGAGGAAATGAGGACATCAGAGCAGGAGCCATAGTAACTCCAATTGCAGAGAAAGTCAAAGAGATTAGATTATTGTGGTTTGGGCACATGTGCAAAAAGGCAGAAGAGAATCTGGTGAAGAAGTTTTGGCACAGACAGAAAGAAGGCAAGAAGAAATGAGGGTGTCCAGCAAAGAGCTGGATAGATTGTATGAGAGAAGACCTGTGACAGTCAGGCATGACTATCGAAAACGGTCAGAGAGTGACATGGAATCAAGACAGATGGCAACAGTTAATAAAAACACAATCCTGTGTGGTGACCAAGCCGAAGTTAGTAAAATACCATTCCAGGAAAAATTCAACTAGTTGAGTAAGCCCAAAAAATCCTTTATTACAACAGTTAAGCTCTTTCATTTCTTAATATTACAGAAACTTCATCAGAACTCAAAAGCCCATCAGTTAACACCTAAATACCTTAACAAATCAGCTGATGATGCTAGCCAGTGAAAACTTCACCTCAGTAATCTTGTAATTACAACAGAAAACCAATAGACAACCAGCTGGTAAACGTAAACTCTTTCACCAAACACACAAAAGCAGCAGCAATAAAGAAAACGGCAACAGTTATACGAAGTATGGCTCCAGACCACGTAAAATGTAAACCAGAAACTTTTAATAATCAGTAAGTGCTTTCACCACTGTCTGTGGCTTCATCAGACCATATACAAACATAAAAAACACATTTAAAACCGTTTTTAAAACATTTCCTATACAGCTCATTAACTTCAAGTCATCTCACAGCCAATCAACGTATAACCAATACGCCTCCATACTTTACACATCACTTCCTTAATATATTGCATTACCAACTTTTTAAAAACAGTGCTTCATTTTACTAAACGCTCACAAATACTATATACTTCAAAATATTCCTTATATATAAGTAGCGTTCTATATGCTGTGTGCTGTTTAATTCATGTGTTATTCACAGCAAAAATGCTATATACACATGTATAGCTATCTATACATTATTTATACCTCAGCATATCTTATTCTATCCAGTATTACTAATATATGCTGGTTTATTTCAGTAAAATCACTTCCATTAATAAGTTCATAGAATTTCAAACATTTACACAGCAAACCATTAGTTCGCTAGTATTGCAGTTAAAATTACAGTTTCGTAAAATACATATGTTACCTTTTTCACAAGTTTATACTCCTTGTCGAAACTAAACTCCATAAACTTCATAATCCAACCACAGGATAATCCCTTAGATACATTCCATTCAGATATTAGCATATTTTATGTCTTATTTTCATTTCCCAACTTCGAGATGTTTGTATTTACAAGAATATTTTCCTCGTCGTTCAAGCGCTTATGCGCATGCTCAATAACGTCATTGCGCTAATCATATGCTTCGGAGTACATTCTTACACTCCTTTTAATATATGATGTAAAAAACAGTAAAGTATATGCTTTAAAAGCAACCAATCCCATATAATACCATTCTAGCTCAAATAATGATGGAAATCTAAGTCTATTCAGACCAGTTTATACAAGGTAATGCTCACGACAAAGAATGGCAGTGCAGCACATAAAGTTCTTCAAACAGAAAATGGTTATTCCAAACAGGTAAACCAATGAGTTCTCTTCAAACTATTTCCAAAAACTTTTTCAACTTGATCTATATAAAAAATATGTTGGTTTTTACAGACGTTTTGTTGAGGATTTGTTTTTTGTTTGGACAGGAAGTGGAATAGAATTAGGTGATTTTTTACAACAGGTTAATTCTTTATCACATTTTTTAAAATTTACAATGACAGCATCAGCCGAATATATTTCTTTTTTTAGATGTATCTATTGAACGTTTAAGGAATGGCAAACTTAATACAGGTGTCCACAGAAAATCGTGCCATAGAAATACTTTATTACATAGGCACAGTATACACCCTAATCATATATTTGGTAACATCATAAAGGGACAAGTTATTCGTGCTTCAAGGTTAAACCCTGCCCACACTAATTTTGAAACTGAATTAAGTAATTTACATGAAAGATTGGTGCACAGGAAGTATGGAAATAGAGAAATTGATGTTGGCTTTAAATATACAGAGAGCCTTAGACAGGGTAGGGCATGCCCGATCTTCTCATCGCAGGGCAATGAAATATATAGAGCTGCCAGAACAGATTTATATGTAAATAAGGTAAAACAACAGAAAATATCACCGTTTTACACACAAGATATCCAGCAAATTAAGGCGAGCTTTTACAAACATTGGAGCATCTTAACAGTAGATCTGGTCATTAAGGGGATAGTAGGTGAGCAACCACAATTCCTTTATAGGAATAAAAAGAATCTACGCAGACTTTTATGTTTCTCTAACCAGGAACACCAGCATGGAAGCACTGTTTACACTGGCACTTGTCCATGTAATAAATGCAGTTTCTGTTCCTGCATCTCTACTGTTAATATGTTTATACATCCAACTACATCTAAGGTATTTACATTTAATGTTAATGCAAGTTGTGATACAGAACATGTAGTTTATATTGCTAATTGTACATCCTGTCCTGCTTTTTACATCGGCATGACCAACAGAAAATTAAAGGATAGAATAAGGGAGCATTTTTACCAAATCCGTATAAAATCTAATATTAATGCACTTTCGAAGCATGTATTAGAAAATGATACCACACATACTTTTAAAATTTTAGTTGTGTATGTTAATGTACCTAGTTTCAGAGGTGGTGACATCAGAAACTACACTGAACAAATAGAGACGAACTAGATTATTAGCTTCAAGCACATATACACCCTGGTCTTAATGATAAAATTCCGTTAAAACCAATACTTAAAAATAGAAGAATTAATTATAAGTGATAATTTATCAAAGGAATCTTTTTACATTGAGTGTTTAAAAACTTTATAGTTTGTATATACTTTTTTATATATATTTTATTGTTGATAGAGTTTTTATCTAATGTGTCTATTTAATAGAGTATACCTTTATGTAGTTGATTGATGACTGAATACTTTCAATTAACTAATTATGTTTGAATAATATAAAAGAAGCCTTCAGTCAATGTTGTCTTTTTAATGGTTTGAAAAAGCCGCTTGGCGAAAACGCTTACCGAACATATGTTAATAAAGGATTAGTTGGTTTTAATATTCTGGATGGTACTTGGTTCTTCATATGGTTGCTTTCTGCATGGTCTGAAGAGACATTTAACAACTTGGAAATAGTTTGAAGAGAACTCATTGGTTTACCTGTTTGGAATAACCGTTTTCTGTTTGAAGAACTTTATGTGCTGCACTGCCATTCTTTGTCGTGAGCATTACCTTGTATAAACTGGTCTGAATAGACTTAGATTTCCATCATTATTTGACCTAGAACAGTATTCTACATTTGAACGAAGTGCCTGGTTTGGACTCTGAGCAAGTATTTTATTTTTATGTTAATTTTTTCAATTTTATTGCTCAGACTCATTTATTTGTCTGTGGTATTTGTTTTTATTTGGCTTATATTTCATAGATGCATTGACTCTGACTTAGAAATGCAGTTACTGGAGAAGATTAGGTTGAGGGTGACCTGAACAAAAATCATTGGTAAAGGGAAAAAAAATCTGTTGTTTTTTTCTTGTTTTTCTTTCAAGAAAGAAATAAGCTATATCCTGGGCTTAAGAATTAAAGCTGACAAATTATAAAATGCCAGTCAACTGAGAAGGTAAATGATTGAGAGGCTACATGAATCATAAATTGGAATAGTAAATTGCAAAGAAGAAGTAGGTTAGGTATAAAGAGTTGGCCAAGAGTATTGACTCTAATAGACCAAATAATGCAGAGTTGTGTCCTGTGCAGTATGTACAGTATCAGCAGTCCAGAAGAAGAGATTTTAATGATGTACCTGATGATCATTTATTTATTTATTTATTTATTTATTTATTTATTTTGCATTTGTTTACCGGGCTAGTCCAACTGGATACATTTCCATTTTCAGCAGAGGCCCGGGGAGAAAAGCTCCACATTGAAGTTAATACAAACAAAGTCTTTTACATAAAGAAAGTAATTAGTTAGTAAACTACATCAGAAATAAGCTTTATTCTAAATTCTAGTAATTAGAAAATATAAATAAGTAAGCACATTAACTCAAATTTCTTTACAGTACAAGATTGGAGAGATTATACTTTAGTAAAAACATTCAAGAAGAGTTTATTTAAAAAGCAAGTGTAAACCATAGAGAGAAGTATATACATTCATAACAGAGGCTAAATACCAAGGGAGAGGTAGAGAAAAAACTACTCAAGGACAAAGAGTAGAAACAGGAGAGAGAAGGAGATTTAGAGAAAAGTAGTTAGTAGAATCATGAGATTAGTCAGGATTGATGCATGGGCATAGCCAGAGTGTTTTTAGATGTTGTTTGAGCTTTTGTTTAAAGAGGAATGGTGATGAGATAGAAGTTAGAGTGTCTGGTAGACGATTCCAGTATTTACCTATAGTGTTGGCGAAAAGTGAATCACCTGCTATGTTATTGGACTTACTTAACTTGACCAGAAGTTTATTAGAGGAGCGTAAAGAATTTAGGTTAGAATAAGGAGAAATAAGGTCAGACAGTATAGGAGTATTTTAGGTTGGTAAAAATTCTGTGAACAAAAGTAAGTTGGGAGAGTAATAGTGTATTTTCTAGTTCAAGCCAGTGTAGTTGTTGTAGATTGTGACAGTGGTGAGTTCAAATGGGTTTCGGTGGCAAATCTAGCAATGCTATAGTATGCATTTGCTAGTTTAGTAAGGTTATTTTTCTTTAGGTTTGTGTATATGGATGAGGCATAAAGAAGAGTAGAAATAAGATGAGAGTGTGCAAGTGTGATTTTTGCATGTGGAGTTAAGAAGGTTTTAATTCTATATAAGGAGCCAAGCTTTCTATTAACAGTTTTAATAGTGTTATTAATATGATTATCAAAAGTGAGGTTATTGTCAATTAAAATACCCAATAGCTTAGTGGTAGAGTCAGGGGCTATATGTGTGCCATTGTTGGATGTAATTGTGAAGTCTAAGAGGGGAGACTTAATATTAGGCCTAAAGAGTAGGAGTTTGGTTTTTTTAGCATTCAAAAGGAGGCAGCATTTCAAGAACCATGCCTCAACTGTGCTAAATACATTCTGTGTGAGGGTTAGTAGTTCAAGGGAGGAGTTTGCAGAGCATATGAGTGTGGAGTCGTCTGCATATTGAATACAAGTAGCTTGAGGTATTGCTGCATGTAAGTCATTTATGAATAAAGAGAAGAGGAGAGGTCCTAGGATGGACCCTGTGGTACTCAAGAGAGACTGGCAGAAGGGATGAAAGAGTATTATCCCAGAGAACTGCCTGTTGCCTGTTATTAAGGTAGGAAGTGAACCATTGAATAGCTTTGGTATCTAGATAGAGGGATTCAAGGGTTTCTATGAGCATATTATGGTTTACCATGTCAAAGGCTTTTGACAGGTCTATAAAGAGTGCAGATGAC
Source organism: Protopterus annectens (assembly GCF_019279795.1). Lineage (NCBI taxonomy): Eukaryota > Metazoa > Chordata > Ceratodontiformes > Protopteridae > Protopterus > Protopterus annectens. Next base: position 1,186,770,123 of record NC_056747.1, on the reverse strand, counting down.
AGAATATTATTATTGCGGTTTCTGTTTATACACTCAGTAAAAGATAGGAGAGCTGTTGTAGTACTATGAAATGGCCTAAAGCCATGTTGACAGTTGGCTAGTAGGTTATATTGAGTAAGGTGGTGCATTAGCTGATGATGAATACATTTCTCCATGATTTTTGCTAAGGGAGATAAGAGTGCAATAAGTCTATAGTTAGAATAGTCATTTGAGCTACCACCTTTGTGTAAAGGAATTATGTGGGAAATTTTCCAGATAACAGGTATGGTACCCTCACTGATGGTTCTATTAATAATGAGAGATATGGGATAGGCAACTTCTTCAGCTGCTTTTTGAAGGTATTCAGATGGTAACTGATCAGCAGAAGGGGTACAAGGTTTGAGTTTTTGGATGAGTTTAAGGATGTAAGAAGTAGAGATGGGTTGTAGTTGGAATATAGGGAGATTAGTAGATGTGCCAGTATGAATATTTGCTTTGTCTATAGTAAGATGACTAGCTAGTGAATTAATGGTGTCTGTGAAAAAGGAGTTGAAGGCATTGGCAGTTTGATGTGAGGTATTCTTTTCGGTCCCAGAAGGTGAAGGTGTAGTAGAGTGGCCTGGGTGTAGGAGTGAATTTAGGGTTGACCAGAACCTTTTGAGGTTGTTATGATGAGTTTGGTGTAGTTTACAATAATAGTTATTTTTATCTGCAAGAACAGCTTTTTTAGTGCTATTTCTTAACTGTCTAAAGGCTTGTTGGTCTGAGGTTGTTTTTGTACATCTCCATTTAGCCCAAGCTTTGTTCCTAAGTAGTATTTTCTGTTTTGTCTCTTTGGACAGCCAGGGGGCAGGTTTAGATTTAATTCTGATAGATTGTTTTGGAGCATGTTGGTCGACGATCGATAGGAATTTGGTATTGAAATATGTGATGGCATCTTCCAGGGTTAGGGTTTTAGAAGATCCCATTTACAGGCTTTTAATTCATTTTGAATGATAATAGGTTGAAGTGTTTCTTGTTACGTAAAACCCTGTAGGTAGGAATGTGATTAATGTCACTCTTTTGTCTTATGATGTAAGTTAAGGAATGATCACTTACATCATCAGGCAAAGTTCCTGTTGTATATGTTTGTTGCTGTTTGTTAATAAGAATCCAATCTAAAATACTTTCTTTGTTATTGGGTTTATTAATTCTTGTGGGATTAGAGATTAGCTGAGTAAAGCCATGTAGATTAATGTGAGATGAAGAATTCTTTGTATTAGTAGAGGACCAATCACAGTTAAAGTCTCCTAAAATTATAGTTTCTTGTGGGTAGGAAGAGGATATCCAACTTAAGATATTCTCAATTGTAGTGTAATTATTGCCAGGGGGTAGGTAGATACAGATGATATAAATAGATTTTTTAGGGTTAAGTTGTAGTTTAGAGGTAAGGATCTCAGCTTTAACATCTTTTGGAGGGTCAGAAGGTTGTGCAGTGATTTCTAGTCCATTTTTAAATAGAAGTGCAACTCCTCCACCCTTCCGTTGCATGCGGTCCATTCTCAATATGTTATATCCAGGGGGAAGTATTGCATTATCTTTAGTACTAGGTTTTAGCCATGTTTCAGTGAGACAGAAAATATCAAAGGAGTGAGTTTCAAGGAGAGCATGGAGATGAGCAATCTTATTGTTAATACTGCGGATATTGAGGTGTCCTATGAGTAAGGCATTAGAGACAGTGGTAAGAACAGAGGGGATAGTGTATGAGGTATTGTGAGGTAAATTAGTTGAGTTGTCAGTTGGTCCAGGATTGGGATGTATGTCACCATCACTAAGAGTTGGTGTTTTTAGTTCAAATGATGGTTTGCAGGAGAAGTTGGTTAGGTATTTGATCCTCCTTATGTTTGGATTATTGAAGTTAATGTGTGTAAGTCTATGGTATTTGGATAATAGGTAGCTGGGGGTACATGTGATGTTTAAATGAATATAAGTTTGGATAGGATGTTGGAAGGCTGTTTGTCTACGACAGTAACTAAAGTGGTAATAGTTAGGTGTTTCATAAGAAGTTAGGAGATAGATGGTGATTAAGGAAGGTTAATCATCCAAGTAGTGAGGACCATGTGTACCTGTAGAGTAGATTGGGCGCAGATGGGCTCCATATCAAAGACGCTAGGTATATTATACTTGTAGGTTCATTGAAATAATCAGACTGACAGGCATAATAAGTACAAATGTAATTAGTGCATTAAAGTCAATGTTCTCAGGATGGGATACCTGATGTTAAATCTGATAATGGTCTGCAATGCAAAAGTTAATAATTCAGAACATGTTTGAGTGAGTGGATGTTCAGGCATGTTTAGACAAGGCTATTAGAATGTGGTGAGAAGGGGCAAATGGAAAAAACTGTCCAAATGGTGAAGAATCTGATGAAAACAAGGTGCACCCAAAGCCATTAAGACTGTCATCTCACAATTTTAGAATGTAGGAATGCTGAACTGCTAGAGCTCAGTATCTCACTAGCTTGGTTGTTTAATTTGCAGTAAGTTGTAAATCAGATTACCTATTTCTGCTTCATCACTGATGCTTTGACAATGACTGTAATATAAAGGAAAAGCTGGAAATAAATTGGCAACATGCAAAAAGACTACCAAATGTATTAAGAACACAAAAGCAGTGGGAAAGTCCACAACCTGAATCTGAGGTAGTTGGTTAAGAAGCAGAACCAAGGTCCTTTAATGTTTGAATAAAAAGTGGAGAACTGTATAGGAGGAATCATAAGACATTGAAAGATGAGCTGTGTACTGTCACAGGAAGTCAAAAACTGTAAAAGTCAAGAGTGAGAGGATCCTAAAGTCTTGTCTTAAAGAAAAGTTGTAGAGCAGCAAGAATTGTCCCAAAAATAAGATACACTCTCCAGAGTGAGTGGTTGTGTTACATTCTGTAGATTTGGAAAGTCACTGAAGAAACCAGACACATATTTATTTAGTTAGTTATGCATTTGCTAACTGAGGAGGTGAAATGGTCCCAAAACTTCTTTTTTTTAGTTATAACCAGAGTCAAAAGGAAAAGACAGTACAAACAACCTAGATAATCATACACCACTATTACATGATACAGTAAAAACAGTAAGAGTTACATTTCTTGTTCTTATTATAGATTATAAGATGAGCACAGAATATTGCAGTAATATGAATAAGGAGCATCTTGTTGTAAAACAAACTGCTACTAATTAAATTTTAAACAATGATGCATAGGAATGTTTATAAAATATATGTTTATTAATGTAATCAAATTAAAACATGAAAAAGGTAAATCATGGCTAACTATGGTCTTCAGATCAAGTGTATTTATATTAATCCATTAGATATTCTTTTAGTTTAGGTTTTAATTGTAAATGGTTCATTTTCTCTGTTTCTGCGGTAATAAATTTCAAGCAGCAGGGGGAGAGTTAGGCTTTTTCACTGGTAGCAAAAGAATAAAATGGTCTGCTTAGAGATTTCTACCTGGTTCTGTAGGGCATAGACGTTTATACTTCAGTGGAGGGCATTACGAGTCATTTATAAGTTTGAGAGTCAATAACTTCATTTAATGCAGTTACTGGAATATCATATTCAAGTCTTGGAATTTGCGCATTAATCCCTGTGACTTGTGTAGTTATTTTAGTAAGACTGTATGTCAGTCTGTATACAAATTTAAACTAGGATAGAACTTGTTGAGTACTGGAATTCTCCTATATACATTTTTGGTGTAGCAAGAACCCTTAATATTTTCTTAAGTGTTAGTGGATTCCAGAAGTTAGGTGATTAAAAATGCATGTGCATCAGATAATCGTCTAGAAGTACTGAAGATCATTAGTGTTGCCTTTGAATGATTGACACCACCAGTTCTAATTCAGACTGAGTCACGCTGTAAATCTTTTTGAAGGGTGTGAGAAGATTTATGTGCCTTAGATGATATCATATGGGCATCGTGAACAATATAACTAAGGTTATGTAGATCTTTGAGTGGTGTCCCATATACTATGAGTACATTTTTGGTGGACTGATTTTTTTCCGTCATATAAGTGGGAAATGAGCTGCCAATAACCAAATAATTAACTGTTGAAAACTGTGTAGTAAGATTAAATGATACTAAAAATCTTCAAGATAATCTACAAAACAAAATAAATAAATAACAGTTCATTAGTAATGCTCTCACCATCAATGTCAGTAGATGTTACATCATGAGATTTGGCAAAAAATGGCATAAATTATGATTACAAAATAGATGATCAAATCATAAAGAACACCATCATTAAAGATCAAGGAACAATGCTAGGCATGTAATTTAAGTGTTTACCACTATATATCTAGCAAAGTGAAAATAAAAACATGTATTGGCACATCTAATTCTAATGGGCATGACTAATCACTTCAGGGAGATTGTTGTACCACTTTATGTCTCACTGATCATCACATTATTGAATACATCTTTGCATTTTGTAGCCTCTGACCAAGCTACCTAAAAGGCAAGCACTGTTAATGTAAAATGCTATCACTAGTCAGTGAAATGATCACCCAGACCCAGGACATAATGAAGGTACATGAAGAATTTTGTGCATACTTCATAATAAGCAAAAGACATTTATCAGAGTGCTACAGAGATAATTTCTTACTAGAAAAATCATAGGGTTGGAAAACTTTTTTCTATATGCTTTTTCGGGTCTATATTAGAACATCGAAGTTTCAAAACTTCCAATGTTCTAATATCGACCCCTATCGAAGCAACAGAAAACCAATTTTTTCCCAGGGAAAGAATTCGATTGTCCGTTTCTGTTGCTTCGGTATTTTCAGTGCTGTGGAGGAAAATTACTGGTCGGGTTTAGGTAAGTGTGCGATTGAGTACGGGTTAGGTTAGTTAGGGTTATGGTGTGAGTTAGGTATGTGTGCGATTGTGTGGACATGAAGGTTAGGACAAGTTAGGTGAGTTAGGGTTAGGGCGCGGGTTAGGTATGTGTGCGATTGTGTGGACGTGAGGTTTAGGGCAGGTTAGGTGAGTTAAGGTTAGGGCATGGGTGAGGTGAGTGTGCAATAGTGACAGACCTTAGGGTTTGGGTTAAGGTAAGTGGATAGTTAGTGGTGTGTGGGTATAGTTTAGTGTAGGGTTAGGTGTAAGATTTTAGGTGTATGTGTGTGGATTGCTGTTTGATTGGTGTGCTTGTGTTGTGTGTATATGTTTTGGAACAGCAAATTTTTTCCCTAGGAAAAAAATCGCTGTTCTGTATGTTCGATGTTTTCAGCTTTCGCTGAATAGGGGTCAATATTAGAACATTTGAAGTTTTGAAACTTCGATGTTCTAATATAGACCCGCTTTTTCCTACTGTGATGGACAGCTATCGAACCCCCCCCCATCCTGGGTATTTCACAGTACACCTAACTTAAAAACAGATGCATGAAGGTTCATACACAGACCACAGCAAATTTATTTTAGCACTTACCTTCATCTGTATTCTACCATAGACTTCTTCAGACCAAGGTACACACCTACTTCACACATACTTAAATTCATGATGAAACAAATGTATGTCTTCATCAAACATTCCAGCATATAAAGGAACAGTATCTTGTACAACATTTCAAAAGAAACTCTTGCACATATTTAAATCCATCACTTAAAATCTCTTGTATATATATATATATATATATATATATATATATATATATTAAAAATTTTAATTTTCTGTGACTAATACATCTTTTGTCTTTTAACTTGTTATATCCACAAGTAAATAGTTGACTACAACAGTAAAATATGTAAAAAATAAATGCAGACACAAACATTGTTTATGTGTGTATAAATGCATATATTAAAATGGGTCCCTGAAAAAAGATTGAATGCTCAAAACAGCGAACTTTGAAACTCCAAACCCATATCATCAAAAATCCAGAAGCTCAGACATGGCCTACCACCTGTGAAAGATTGCTCTGCATTGGGGCATAGGGTTTTGTCCCTTTTCTCATAGTAGTGCATTATCTGAGTTTGTATATATAATTATCGGGGGGGAGGGATGCAGGCGGTTTACCCCCTGCAAAAAAGAAAATTTTGTGACCCTGGCATTGCTTTCGAGCTTCCAGGATTTCAGTGATGTTTGTGTTTCAGCATTCACTGTTGTGAATTTTCAATCCTGTGTCAGGGATCCATTAAAATATATGTGTTACCCTTAGATAAAGGCAGACTTAAAACCTGAAAAACGAAGTGTTTTTATTGCATTTAAAAAGATCTGCCAGAAAACCATCTGAGATTCTAATAAATTCTTCCATTCATCTCCTGTCTCAGAAACAGGAACTATTTTTTCAAAACAAAAAAATAATACTTTAGAAAAATTGACACATTTTGTATAATTTTTCTACAGATCATTGTTATAGTCATTAGTTTTGATGCTATAATTATCTTTGTGTGTGTGTGTGTGTGTGTGTGTGTGTGTGTGTATATATATATATATATATATATATATATATATATATATATATATATATATATATAATGTGTGTGTGTACACACACACACACACACACACACACACACACACACACACACACACACTGGGATTCAATAAACTCCATGTAGGATCTGTGCAAAGCCTATACAGAGTTTACATGTTTGTGTGGTGGTGAGTGATGAGTGGCAGGACGCAGCGCATATTAATGCCGCTCAGCATGTCTAAACTATGTTTTGTGGCTGGCCACAGTGTTGCTGGCCAAGAAACTGTGTAAGCGAACGTGGATTTGCGCGAAATGCCACAGTGATCCCCAGGGCTTCACAGATAGCTCTCACTCTGTTAGTGCAACACATCTGTACAAAGGCCAACATAATGTGGGGACATGTAACCAGAGCTAGGGACATATTTCACATAGATGTCACATAGAAATGTGTTAGAATAAAACTCAAACATACCTCTCAACTTGTTAGAGCAAGAAATCTGGGCAAAGCCATAAGTAATGGGGGGACAGAAGCACAAAAATAGGGACAGGTCTTTAATATTGCTCTTCCAAACTTAGAAAGTTGATAGACTAATAGGTTGTACAGTAGCCTGCACTTTCTGAAGAGCGTGAAGTTTGAAATTCAAATGTCTGAATTCAGTTTCTGACTTCAATCTGCAATGGCATGCCAACGATTTGATTTGCCTGAAAACCAAAATGTTATGAAGAAAAAATCAAAAATATGACACAAATAGTACAGCTGAGAGGTATGAACTCAAATGTAGGCAATATTGACTCACATCAGTCCTGAGATCATCCCAGTGATATAGCAGTAAGCCACAAATTTGATAAGGAACACATCTGGACATCTTGGGAATATCTGGACATTTGAGAGTTATGAATGTGAAGTATATGTTTCAAACACAGTACAGGACAGTGTGCCTACAGTGCAGAGTATTGTGATATCCCATTCCTGGCATTGTGTACCGAAGCTGTGTAAATGATATGTAATGGGACATGGACTGCCATGTAAAATGAACACTCAGGGGAAGTGTCTGTATTGAATAGGGACACTCACATGAATTGTAGGAATGAGCACAGGGAAAGCGGACAGGTGAAACTACCTAATGTACAGCAGAGGAGAGCATGTCAATGGAAGATGGTTGTAGCAGCAACACCAATCACATATCTATGTGGTACAGTACAGACTATGCAATGAAAATGTGTTTTATGTGACTGTCACACAAGATGGCATAACAAGAGGAAGGATGTCTATGTGAGATAAGCATACTTACATGAATAATGCAGAGGACATCTCTCAGGGATCTGGCATACAATTGGGTTAGAGTGCTTATTGTGAAGCTGTGCAAACTGATGTGCCTGAATATGAATTTAATCTCAGCAGAGGTCTCCAGCAAGGAGGGCACAGATAAAGGCTTGCGGAAAACATTACAAGAACCAGCCAGAATCATGAACAATATCAGAATAATACCACCAGTAATCCCATGCATCTGACATAACGTGATTTACAGTGATAAGGGATAAGTCTACACACACACTTTATCAATTGTTATGATACATCCACACTTTATGAGGGTAATCATGCACACTGTCCTGGCACTGTAACGTCTGCTGGAGGTATTAGGAGTGACACGGCTATACCTGTGTGCAACAGTATGGGCAATACAGGCTTGTTACTTTGCATGTGTATGACATATGTGTGTGTGTGTGTGTGTGTGTGTGTGTATGTGTATATATATATATATATATATATATATATATATATATATATATATATATATATGTGTGTGTGTGTGTGTATGTATATATACACACACATATATATATATATATATATATATATATATATATATTTTGGTTTTTTTTTTGGTTTACTATCAAAAAGATGTGGATGCTCCGCAGATGGAAAAATGAAAGACAGATGTCCAAATTTCCATGGTGCTGAGCATTCCATGTTCGAAATTCCTATCAGCGAATGCTACTGTGCATTTGCTGATATGAACTTGAAGTACTGCACAGAGATCGCAGTAGTGTAGTTTGGGACATTCATCACTTTCCTCGCTGTAGTGCGATCTCGGAGTTGGAATACATAGTTATCAGAGTGGAGGGGTGCAGCCCCCACACAAAAACGTGATGCAAGGTGTAGGATTTTCACATAAGTGTGCTCCTATATAGAAATTGTGTGCTCTGTTCGGCGACAATGTTGAATCTGCTGAATTCGTTCAGCTGATGTAGCATTGTGTCCAGACGTACATTGTCAGTTTTGCTCCTTCCTTCGATGTTCTGACCATATATTTATTTTATGTCAATTTTGCTCTTTCCTTCGATGTTCTGACCGTAAATTTATTTTACTGGTGACATTTTGATAGTAATTTTATATATATATATATATATATATATATGTGTGTGTGTGTGTGTGTGTGTGTGTGTGTGTGTGTGTGTATACATACACACACACACATTGTATAATATATATATATATATATATATATATATATATATATATATATATATAGAGAGAGAGAGGGATGTCACAATCCACACTGTCATGAATGATATACATGCCATTAATGTTGTCAAACTCCAACATATGCGGTGTGAGCATAAGCAGAACAGGTAGCACACATGCATCTGGTATAACAACTTAGTGTTTCGCACCAGCAGACAGTCATGTGTATTCCACAGAAAGTATACCTAGGTGTGGCCAATAAGCTAATACTTATCACATCACTGGAAGATGTGTTGGGAGGTACATGAAGAAAGGTGGATAGTATAAAGTTATTGGTGTGATGAAGACTAAGGACAATGAAGGTATTATGACCTCTGATGTGTATGTCCTTCACATACCCAGTACTTGTGTTACATTCAGGGGAGTAATCAGTACTCTGACCACATACTGGATGAAGGTAAGACGGTGCATACTGCCTGTCATGAACTGGCCTAGGGTTTTGACACAACCTCCCATGCAGGTATCATTGAGAAACCGTCCCAGCTGGGGATTAACTCTTATGTCAGTAGATGGGTAACTTGTTGGCTCACCGACAGAACACATACTGTGAAAGTTGGTGAATCAATCTGTACCAGTAGAGCTGTCACCATAGGCAAACCCCAGGGATCTGTGCTTGGCCCTTTACTGTTTGGACTCTATTTCTCGACATTTCTGGTGAAAGTATATGGCCTTTGGCTTATCAAGTTTGCTGATTCTTGCATATTGGATGCAATCATTGAGTTCACTAATAATGATAACATAGTACAGGAGGAGCTAACACATACAAATGAAAGGGGACAAAGGCATATAATCTACAACTAAATGCAGAAATGTGTCTTATTATGTTGTCCATCTGAAAAGTGGAATTCCATGTTAATCACAGCATGGATAACAGTTCTTCTATGCTGACACCCAGTGATGCCAGCACTGGGAACACATGTAGATAGCATTTTGAACTCTGGCCACCAAGTGTTCACACTGGTATTGAAAGCCTATGATCTGATGTTGTCAATTTTCATTCTTTCCCTAACTTATGGGTTCAGGTCTGATCCCTCAGATCCGATTTGGCCGTTGCAAAAGCTCATGGCAACCAGAAACTCTCGAGCTACTCCCTTACCCCCAGTGCACCAACCCCAATTACCTCAGATCTTGTTTTCCACTTGAAAGGAAAGTGAAAGAAGTGGTTCCAGCTTCTCTCAAGCAGATAAGTGATTGTTTTTTCTCAAGAACGATAGTTTTCAACCCTGTCCTTATTTCTGAATATTGTTATTGCTAATTCTTTCTAAATCTTATCGTTAAGCTCCCTTTTTAGTACGGTTGTACTCTCTCATGTACTACCGACAGTATAGTTTCTTCTACAGTTCTGTAGTTCTTAATACCATTGTTGGCATTCCAGCCTTTTTCTGACTATCTTAACAAAACAAAAAAAAAATTCTATATATAATTTAATAAATACCATTTCCTCTCATAAACTGTGAACTAAAACATAGGTTTTCCTTTGCCTTTTGTATAATATGGCTGATAAAGATAAAAGCCTGGCTGAGTTTAAAAAATGTGAGAAATGTGGACACAAAATTCCTTTCTTTGATGCTCATACACTCTGTGTGTACTGCTTGGGTCCACTCCACCTACAGGAAAATTGTGCAATATGCCATTCTTTCAACTCCAGAGCTCTGTTGGAACTTAAAAATGAACTGATCCTTAAGAGGTTGATTCCCTCTTCTTTTAGCGAGGCATTATCTAGCGCTACCCCCTCCCCTAGTACATGTTCAGAAAAATCTAAGAAACTATCTACTCCATCGGATCCTAAACAAAAGAAAATTATTCTTTCAACCTCAACCTCAGATCCAAAACTGAAGATGACAGATACCTCTGATCTGACTACACTGTCAGATCCAAAACCTAAAATGGCCAAACTTATGTCGGATAACAGTGTTTCAAATCCAACTCAGCAAACATCGGATTTGACATGTGATATTCCTTAACTTCTGAGAAATAAATATTCTCCTTCAATGGATCCAGTCCCTTCTAGGGTCTCTTCACCTTTTTTAGAGAGACCGAAGTCCCTATCATTAGTTTTTACTCACTTTTCCAGGAATCTTACTGAAGAAGATGAGGAGAGCTTAGTAAGAAAGATTCTCACAGAACAGAGCGTTTTAAGTGCCTTCTTGGCACCTACCCCCCTGAGTCAGGATATCTGACCTTCCACTATAGCCTCTATGCAAGTTCCTCCTCCAACTCTTCTGTCGACCTTGGAATTTTTGGATCTGAACCTTCTGGGCCCATTAGCATTATATCCTAGAATTGTTTTGTCCTCGGATCCAAAGCTTGCTCTGAGTTCTTCGGTTTATATGAATCCAGTTGGCTGTTACAGCCGGGGCTACCCTGTCGGATACGGGGTATCTCAGCTGACTCCAAAATTGTCGGCGCTGTCTTTGCACCTAGGGGCATCAGCACAGGCTAGTTTGGCTCCGACTTTGGCCTTGAGAGAGTTTTTTCTCAGACCAGGAGGGGACTACAGTCCAAAGGCTTGTCCTTACAGATCCAGGGTAATATTCCTCTCTGGAGGGGTCTGCCTTTGAGGTTATGGAGAGCCTTGTCAACTTCCTTGACAAAATGGTTCCCTTCCCCTGAGATCCTCAGTCTGCAGGCATGTCATCTTTCATCTTAGTGTCTCATCTATCCTCTCCACAGGGACAGCTGGTACCGAAACCCCAGGCTTCACAGCAGGGTGTCCACACCTCTTCTGATACCTCCCCAGAGCATCTCACTGAGGAGGATCCTAAGAAGCAATCATGCAAGGGGAAGCACTTGGACTCCCCCAAGGAATCAGTCACAGAAGATACAGACTTTGTGAAAGGTGAAGGGTCCCCATGGTCACCTCCTGATGATGTCCAGTTTAGAGACATCCTTGAAATCCTGAAAGAGAGAGGTGTTTGGAAGCCCAGCAATCCTTCATCTGAGGAGTCTGAATTTCTGGAAGCATTCAGTACCGGCCCATCTACTTCCTGGGTGACTCCGCTTGCCGATGACCTTATAGATTTGATGTCTTGGTGGGCATGGAAGGCCCCAGACACCATTGAGCCAGTCCCTTCGAGGCCAGACAAAATGTTGACAGCCCCTGAGGACAGACAATTTTGGACAAAATGTGTACCTGTGGATGCCATGGTCATGTCAGCAGCCACTAAGAAGGAACTATCCAAAGAGAGTTCCACTGTCCATCTACCGAAAAGGAGTCTCAAACGATGGACAGATTTGAGTAGTGTATCTATGCTTTGGCAACCTTTGCTTTAGGTCTCCGAATTATTTGGCATGTTTCACCAGGGTTCAGAGAAATCTAATTAAGGAACTTTCTGCTATTCTTTCAGGAGCCATTTCTGGTGTAGTACATGCATCCATCACTTCTCAGTTAGCTACGCTGCAAGCAATTTCCATTTCCTCCATGAGGTTAGTCTCGCATGCAGCCAAAGGAACCACAAGGGTAGCAGGTTCCTGTGTTTCTATAAGGAGGCATGCCTGGATACCCTTATGTGATTTTGCAGAGCCCTGCAATTCTTTGTTCGACAATAATGCCTTTGACAGAACCTCTTTGTTTGGTCCCAAAGGTAAGGACACTTTATCCAGGTGTGAAAAGGACAGAAAGACCCTGTCTGCCTTGGGTGTACGTTTTTCCGCATTGCAAAGATTCTTCTCCAAGAATCAATGAGGCGGTGGGAAAATGTGATTCAAAAAATCCCAGGCTCCTTTCCTGGACATACATGGATGAGTTTTCCCCCCTAGGCAGAGGGGGAATTCAAACGGTAGACGCCACCCATGCAGCAGAGGTGACCAGCAGAACCAAGCGTCTAGAGATTCCTTTTTTCAATTGACCCTTCCAGTGTTCCTTAAAGGATGCCAGAGTGTCCCTCTCTGGAGGCAGGAGGCAGTTGTTTGTCCCTGCAGCAGATAGCCTGGCTAGAAATAATGACAGATATAAGGGTGCAGAGGATCATTTCCAGAGGCTATATAATTTCCTTTTCCGTGCTATCTCGTGAAAATTCCCCGATGTTCCACCCAGTCAAGGGGAACAAGCAGCATTTCAGATTCAAAAGCTGCTGGAAAAAAAGAATCATCCACGAGGTCCCACCAGACCAGATAGAATCCAGAAGTTACTCAAGATTCTTTTTAGTGCCAAAGAAAACAGGGGACTGGTGACAAATCTTGGATCTCAGTGTGTTGAACAAATCAGTTTCATGCACAAGTTTCAGATGTCATAGTTCAGTCCATACTCCCATTTCTGGGAAAGGATGATTGGATGTGCTCGATAAACCTTCAGGATGCATTCTATCACATAAAGATAAACAAGCAGTCCAGAAGGTACTTACTCTTCTGGCTGGGAGCCAGTCATTATCAGTTCAGAGTTCTGCTCTTTGGTCTCATCACAGCCCCCAGAGTGTTCACCAAATGCGTGGCAGTAATGCCAGCTCACTTGAGACTGCAAGGATTCCGGTCATTTCCATACTTCGACGACTGGCTCATTACCACCCCAACCAGGCATCAAGTAGTAAAGGCAAAAGATCAGGTTCTGCAGACTTGTTCTCATCTGGGGACAGCCATAAATTATGAAAAATCTCATTTGAAACCTACTCAAAAGTTGGAGTTTATAGGGGCATTGTTCAACACAGAATCAATGATAGTGTCACTGCCTCCTCTAAGAGCTCAGACCTTAAGAACACAGGTCAGGAAGATAATCTGCAGTATCAAAATTTCTGCCCATTTGATTCTTTGGATTCTAGGTTCAATGGCAGCGGGAATAACTTTAGTACCATTAGCCAGGGTCTACATGAAGATTATCAGCCCATGCCACTCAGATTGTGAATATTTCAGTACATGTCCGTGGATTGTACTGCAGGGCTCCTCCAGATGTATCTAGACTCTGGAACCATGACTCCAGCAGCCCAAACACACACTCTGTATTTCTTGTTTGAGCATGTGCCTCATTATGACGTTCTTCCATGGGTGTGTGTGTATTTATGATGGGTGTCATCAGCCATGGTTCCAGCATATAGCCTGCATCACCCAGTAAATGCCCCTGTGGGATATTCCCCCCAAACATCTGGTATATTTGTGAGGTGTGCCAGATATGCGAGTCATAGTAACTGCCCGGGTTGCCAGCACACACATTCAAGATGATTTCCTTGGCATTTCACATGGCTTGGCAGTTAATAGAGTGATAGCCCTTTCTGTTTATGTAGAGCCTACTCTGTTCCCCAGGTGGTTGCCTTAAGTTCTATATATGTGCAATCTGTGGTACCCAGTACTTCAGGGTAGTGTGCTGCATGGTAGAACTCCTGCATATTTCTGACCCTCTTCTCAGAACTACGGGGAAAATATATGTGGTCATTGGCACGTTGGAGGATAGCATTCAGAAATTGATAGAGGATCCTAGATGCTGATGCTTGTGACACCCCCAGCATGTCCCCTGTTGGTCTTTGAAAGGTACCTATAGCTTAGATTCTAAGTGCTACACATATCTTTGTCTCCACTGAAATGGATTCCCCTTGGTTGGTTCTGAGTCAAGGATGGACGAGGTCACAAAGTTCTTGTAGTGTGTCCCTATCCACCATGTAGTACTCTACAATTTCCACGTCATGTAGGTTGTGAAAAGTTAAACGGGGCCTGAAGACTGTTCCCCTTCTCAGCCTAGGCCTATTGACAGCAGCAGCAGCATTGGCTTCAGTCTGTAGCACACACAAATGAATTAAAACAGCAACAACCCCTAACATTCTGTCCATGTAAACTCCTTTCTTTGGCAGTTCTTCAAAGGTTTTGGAATTAACAGGAAAAACCAACATGGAGTCTAAACGGTTGAGTTATAGCTTGTTGAATAGCTCCACAATGTTGGATTGGTTGATTAGCATGCAGTTCGGCTGCTTATGCTGTAATAAGCATGCCACGGTATTTACCTTGTTTGCGTGGGGGATGTGCACCTCTACACGATGCTTACTGAATCTAAAACTTGTTCCTACCATGTGCGCATCATCAAGCGACATGCGCATAGTGGAAAATGACCATGTAGGGTTTATTGAATCCCCATGACTGTCTTAAAGTGTTGCTTCATTTTCCAACTTAAAATGCTGGACATGTCCCACATTTTGCCAAGTAAGCCACACTCTGGGTACCACAATTAAATTTTCCTTTAGCCCCCAAAGGTTTTGAATGGTTAGAAACCAATATCTGCAAGTCCTGAAAAATAAACAGACATTAGTTGCAATAACCACAACTTCTCATTGCCTTTTCCTTCCCGTGTCACACTTTTGCCTATTTCCATAAATTGCTTTACATTCCTTCCTGTCTTAAACACAAAATTTATATCTGTAGCAAACTATAAGATAAGTTACACCTAATGACTTTTTTTAACAAAGTATATATTATCTCTGTATTTTTCACTGTTCTACTACTTTATTTACTTTTGTATAACTATTGTAAAATTGTCTATATCCTGTGGAACTTTTCTCCCCAGGCATCCACTGAAAACAGGCTCTTCCCAGTCATCAAACTGTAATAAATAAATAATGTCACCTCCCCATTTCTCCTCATAATTTTCTTCACCTTCAGTTTTTTAGAATGGCAAAATTGGTAAGAATTATACATGTATTATAAAACTCTTGGCAGAAATCAACATGACATGTCTGTTCAATAGTCAGTGTCCTTCCATAACCTCTTTCATAACTGTATGTAAAATAGTGGAAGGGTTACCCCAAATTTGAAACATGTCCATAATTTTGAGTATTTCTTCTTCAACTCTACCATCATCAGAAGTCATCCTAGATATTTTTATCATTTGCCCTTTTGCTACTTAACATTTTTTGTCTCAACAGGTGGTTACTGTTAGGTTGAATATTGATAGACAAATTGCAAAAGCTTAGTAGAAGATTTTAAATACTCCATAAATTTTAGTAAATTAACACCATTCCCTGTCCAAAAAAATAAAAAATATTGTCCAGATAATGCAAGTATGTTTTAATACAAACCATAAATCTAGATGGGAAAACAAATTGTGTTTCCCAGAAAAGTATTGCTATACTGACATACATGGGGCATAGAGAGCACCCATAGCTAGCACAGTTTCCTGTTTTAAAAAACTCACCCTCAAGAAATATAAAAAAATATACCCAGAAACCAAATCCGTCAGTAGAATATGCATTATCTGTTATTAAAGCTTCAGTAAACCATTCCAAGCCAGTACAATTATTTCCCAGCACACCTCACAACTGTGTCTGATTTTGCTGAACATCCCTGACTTTATCTCATATTTTTGCTGTGTCCTTATAATTTTTTTTATCTTCTGGTAAATCACAAGGATTACAGTCAGTAATGCCAGACATTAGTTTCATGCTTCTTATTGTTCAGAAGCTGCATGTTGATGCAAAACCTGTTGTTCTATTAACTTTTTAAGTGAATTAAAGTAATATTTAAAATTTGTCCCCAGTTTGTACTTTTATTCCTCTATTATTTTTGCTTTGTCTCTGATTGTCAAGAAAGCTCAAGAGCTACCTTCTACAGTGAGACTGAGAGTGAGAGCTGGCTGGGCAGGGAGGCCGCAAGTTCAACAGTTGTTTGTACCCTCTCCAGCATTCTGGCAGTGATAGTATATTTATTTATTTCTATCACTTCCCCTGGCTAGAGGAGATGGGCATCCCACATCATCACAGGAACCACAATGCCTTCCCTGATGCAAGTGCATGAAGTAGTACACTAGTGATGAGGTTTACTGCCAAATAGCTTGATTGCCAAATGCCCCTACAAGACTGCCTCTTACAGTACCATTCCTCCTGTGAGGCATTATGAGACTGGATAATCCCAGACTGTCCCCTCTCTCCCAGGATGGATATTCCCATCCTGCTCTGCCAGCTCCATCAGGTGCTTGAGCCTCTAATCAATCTTTGGTCATCTGGGCCATTGCCAGGGCTTTATCTTTATATGCCATTGGAGGTAGAAACTGGAAGACTTGAGCTATTCAGAAAGACTTCAGGAATTGTCATTATATCCTAATTCTTAAAAAAAATGGTTCTGGTCTGTATGGCAATCTCTGATGTGCTTTTGGTTAAAGTTTGTCCATGGAATGCACTCCAGATCTGATGCTGTCAATTTTCATTCTATCCTCAACTGATGTGTTCAGATCTGATCCCTCGGATCCAACTCGGCCATTGCTAAAGCTCGTGGCAACCAAAAACTCTCAAGCTTCTCCCTTACTCATTAATGCACCACCCCTAAATTACCTCAGATCTTGTTTGCTGCTTTCAGCGAAAGATGTGGTTCACCATACCTCTTGAACCTTTGAGATAAATATTTATTGTTATCTTATAAAACCCTCCATTTTCTCACATTTCTAATATCCCTTAGCTTCCTTGTATTATTTATTTACCGTTAGTTAACTTTATCTTTACTTTTCTGTACATTGTGTACTTCTAAATTACTGTTGCTAGTAATTTTCTGTCTTTCTACACCTGGTGTAGTCTATTGCTACCATAATTGGTACCTTTCCTACTGCTTTTTACTATTTCCAAAAAAAAAAAAAGTCTATTTTTTCGTTTTTTTTCGTTTTTTAATGTGATTTTTCTATTGTTGCAATACAAGGTCAGAAAAAGGCACCGCTGGATTGAAAAAATGAGTTAAGTGTGGCTATAAGCTTTCTATGTCCGATGCCTACATTTTATGTATTTACTGCCTTGGGCCTTTACATTTGCAGGAAGATTGTTCCATATGCCATGTATTCAACCTCATGCACTTACAGAACGAAAAACCAAGTTTAAGAGTTTTCTACCTTCTGCCTTTGGAGAGGCTATATCTGGGGATCACTCTCCCAAAACCTAACTACTGAAAACTTTCTCTCTGAAACCTTCTATGACTTCCACAGTTTCTGAGCCATCCAGGTGGGCCCAACATCCTTGGATCTGACAAAAAGGCATCATGTCCAACCACTTCCAACCACCTACCAGTTCAAATATTAATTCACCTACCCAGAACAAGATACTCACTTTCTGCTGATCCGGTAACCTCAAGGGTGCCCTCACCATTTTTGGAGCATCACAGACTCAGGTCCCCGTCTATTGTTTCCACTTGTTCTTCCAGAAGTTTGATGGTGGAAGACGTGGAAAGACTGGTGTAGAAGATACTCTCAGCACAGAGTCATATGGCTGTCTTACCGGCTCCTACCCCTTCAGGACAGGAGGTCCGTTCTTCTACTACACTCCCACTACAATTTCCTCCTCTGACTCCTTCAACTGTCTCAGAGTCCCTGGATCTGAGTCATCCGACTCCATCTGGCTCGAATCAGAAGATAGCAATATCTTCGTATACAAGGCTTTCTCTGAGTGCTCCGGTTCAGTTAGATCCAGAGAGCTGTCGGAGCCAAAACTTCCCTGTCGGGTCCAAGGTGTTGGAGTCAACTCAGAAGTTGCCGGAGCTGTCTCTGTGCCTCTGAGCATCAACACTGAATTGCTCAGCTCTGGCTCCTACTTCGGGTAGATTGCTTTCAGAGCAGGGGAGGACAACAGCCCAAAAGCTTGTCTTTTTGAAGCTGAGGTCTTTTCTTTCTCCAAGTAGTCTGCCTTCAAGACCATGAAGAGAGTTTTCTCTGCCTCAGCAGAACGGATGGATCCAAATCCCTCATATCTTAAGCCTTCTACCTTGGTGTCTCTGTGCTCAGGGCCTTATCACTCTTTACTACAAGGACAACCAGTCCAAGACCCCCAGGCTTCCCAACAAGATATCTCAATTTCTTCCGATACCTCTCCAGAGCATCTCACTGAGGAGGTCCCTCGGAAGAAGACATGTTAAGAGGAAGCACTTGGACTCCCCAGAGGAGTCAGTCACCAAAGATATGGACTTTGATGAAGGTGAAGGGTCCCCACAATCACCTTCTGAAGATGTCTCATGTGGAGACATCCGAGGAGCCTGTATTTCTGGAGGCTTTCAGTACTGGCCAGCATTGCAGGCCCTTCAAAATGCCCTCCTTTCAGGGACAATTGCAGTTCAAATATGTCAGTAGTTTGATACATCAGCAAACAAGAAGGGACCAGATCTTATCCCTTGTGTCCAGAAGTGCTCAGAGTGTGGCAATGGGTGACCTCATCCAACTGCTTTCTCATAGCAAAGCAAATTTCAGGGAAGTCCAGTGTGATAGCAGACAAATTGAGGAGGTGCATTCTTCTACTTCACAACTGGTCTCTCAAAAAGAAAGTGACAGAAATGATTTTTCATCAGTGAGGCCAGCGTTTCTGCTATCTTTTTCCTTCTCCCCTTAACAAAAAATGCAGCAGCTACTTTGCCCTAATCCACCCACAGGAGGAATTACTGAGAGATGCTCTACTTCACAATTGCCCCCCCCCCCTACAGAAAGCTGCCATGTTGAATAGGAAATCTATCATTGCATCTTACTGGCCTCGTCAGATTTGGTTCCCCTTCCTTTGGCCTCACTTACTTCACCAACCTTGGGTTCTGAATGTGACTTCAGACCTTATCTCTCACCCAACACGCATGATCCATCCAGACATACCAAAACTCAGGCTGACAGCCTGGCTTTTCCAATTCCATTAATAGCCAGACAACCTATGCTCTCTTCCCGACATATACTTTTATCTTTACATAAACCTTTAACATCTAATCTCTAATCCAGTAAATGGAAAAAAATTGTGTATTGGGCACATCAAAATCATGTTGAACCTTTTTCATCTCCAATACATAACATCCTTGAATTTTTGGCCCTACAGTTTAAAGAAGGAGCTAGTTCCTCAACCATTAAAGTTCAGTTAGCAGCAATATCAGACTTTCACAGTGGTTTTGAAGGTTCCTCAGTAGCCTCTCATAAGTTGTGCAGAGCTGTCTTGCAAGGCACTCTACTTTTAAGACCTCCTTTTAAAGACCTTACTCCACCATGGGACCACAGTCTGGTATTGCAGGCACTTACACATTCCCCCTTTGAACCAACATCTAAGTGTGACCTTAAATATCTTATTTGGAAAACATTTTATCTACTAGCTATTACGTCTGCTAGATGAATTTCAGAAATTCAAGCATTGTCTTCAAAACCTCCGTACTTGATTTTTCACAGGGATAGAGTTAGTTACATTACAGAACAATGCATCCTTTCTTCCCAAGGTGGTGTCAGAATCCAATATCAGTCAGTTCATTAATTTGCCAGTTTTCTTCCCCAAGTTTACTAACAGAGATGAATACGTATTACATTTAGTGGATGTTCACAGAGAATTATGTTTTTACCTGCATAGAACAAAAGACATAAGAAAAACAGACCAGTTGTCTGTTTCTTTTGTGGACTTGAAATTGGGAAAACCATTTGCCAAAGTAACTACTGCCAGATGGCTAACTCATTGTATCTCATTTATTTATAAAAAAATTGGGAGTTACCTTACCACAACCAGTACAAGCACATTCATCTAGATCCATGGTTACATCTTCAGTTTTTCTTTCCAGGATGTCCATTGATGACATATGTACTGGAGCTACATGGGCTACTCCCCATACCTTTGTTACTCATTACAAATTGAATCTGATCTCCAGAGGTAGAGTATCATTTGGTTCAGCTGCGCTCAGGAATATCCTTCCTTGAGTCCACCCAGGATTTTAGATAACTGGGGAATCTGTCCCATCAGTTGAGGATAGAATGAAAAATGACAACAGCAGATAAAGAAGTTATGTACTTAACTATAATGTTCCATCTGTGTTGTCCATTTTCATTCTCCCTCAACTCCACACCCACCAACCCCCATCCTTTGCAAACTTTTGGAAGAATTAATTTTTAGGGTACATCTCTGTCCTTTGTACTGAGCTCCAGATATAGTCATTTCATGTACTGACTGCATGCAATTTTCACCTTTCTTTATCTATGTATAGTAAATATTTCCTTTCTGGCAAAAATCAGCAAACAAGATGTGAGGTAACTTAGGGTTGGTGCATTGTGGGTAAGGGAGAAGCTCGAGAGTTTTTGGTTGCCAGGAGCTTTAGCAGTGGTTGAGTCAGATCCGACGGATCAGATCCAAAACCATCAGTTGAGGAAGAATGAAAGTAGACAATACAGATGGAATGTTATGGTAAGTACACAACTTTTTTTTCAGGGAATGCAGTACTGGCAATAAATAATAATAATAGGACAAATGACAAATACTGTATGCAATTCCTTCTAAATTCTTTCACTTAGTTATTCATTACATTTGTATCTGTGTATACACACACACACACATATATATATATATATATATATATATATATATATATATATAAAATATATTTTATAAATATATGGCCGAAGGAGGAGAAGAGACGGAAGACATGGCTGAAGGCAGGAAGAGAAGAGAAAGGCTAGGACTGTGGTAGTGAGGGTCGGAACTTTGAATGTTGGCAGTATGACTGGTATAGGGAGAGAGCTAGCTGATATGATAGACAGAAGGAAGGTTGGTATATTGTGTGTGCAAGAAACCAGATGGAAGGGGAGTAAGGATAGGTGTATCGGAGGTGGGTTCAAATTGTTTTATCATGGTGTGGATGGGAGGAGAAATGGCGTAGGAGTTATTCTGAAGGAACAGTATGCTAAGAGTGTTTTGGAGGTGAAAAGAGTGTCAGATAGAGTGATGTTTATGAAGCTGGAAATTGATGGTGTAATGATGAATGTTGGAATTTGGAGTGAATTGGATGAAATGGTGATGACTGTACCCAAGGGTGAGAGAGTGGTGATTGGAGCAGATTTCAATGGGCATGTTGGTGAAGGGAACAGAGGGGATGAGGAAGTGATGGGTAGGTATGGTGTTAAACAAAGGAATGCAGAAGGTCAGATGGTAGTAGATTTTGCGAAAAGGATGGACATAGCTGTGGTGAATACGTATTTTAACAAGGGGGAGGAGCATAGGGTGACATACAAGAGTGGAGGAAGATGCACACAGGTGGATTATATCTTATGTAGGCGGACCAGTTTGAAGGAGATTGGAGACTGTAAAGTGGTGACTGGAGAAAGTGTAGTTAGGCAGCATAGGATGGTGGTTTGTAGGATGACTTTGGTGATCAAGAAGAGGAGGAGGAGTGTGAGGGCAGCACCAAGGATCAAATGGTGGAAATTGAAAAAGGGTAATTGTGAGGGGGAGTTCAGGGATGAGTTAAGGCAGGCACTGGGTGGTAGT
This sequence comes from Protopterus annectens, assembly GCF_019279795.1. Lineage (NCBI taxonomy): Eukaryota > Metazoa > Chordata > Ceratodontiformes > Protopteridae > Protopterus > Protopterus annectens. The sequence goes on along the minus strand of NC_056747.1, from coordinate 1,186,748,026 downwards.
GAAGAGTTACCAAATAGCTGGGTAACTATAGCAGAGCTAGTAAGGGAGACAGCTAGAAAGGCGCTTGGTATCACATCTGGACAGAGGAAGGACGACAAGGAGATATGGTGGTGGAATGAGGAAGTACAGGAGAGTATACAGAGAAAGAGGTTGGCAAAGAAGAAGTGGGATTGTCAGAGAGATGAAGAAAGTAGACAGGAGTATAAGGAGATGAGGTGCATGGCAACGAGAGAAGTGGCGAAGGCTAAGGATAAGGCATATGAAGAGTTGTATGAAAGGTTGGACACTAAGGAGGGAGAAAAGGACCTGTACCGATTGGCTAGACAGAGGGATCGAGCTAGGAAAGATGTGCAGCACAGAACATTTGTTTAATGATTATGCTCTCATTGCTACTTTAAACTGGAGGTATTCTCTTCATATTAAGCTAAACACAGTGCCACCATAGAAATGTTTAAGTAGGATATTATGTACAGTCTTTTTATCTTTAAAAAATACTGCATCAGTAAGCATGGTGTATTTCTGTGTTTGGAACTGTTTCATATCGCAGTCAGGATGACCGTACAGAAGCAAGTATTTGAATTATTTCTGTAACATTTTCTATAATATCTTTTTCTAAGTATTTCTATAGTATGAATATAAGAACTACCTTGTTTCCCACCTCAACATAACGCAGTGCTGCTGGATCAATATGCTTTTTGATGACATTTGGAAGCTGAGACTTCAGTTGTCACTTTTGGCAGAAGGTGATAGGCTTAAATATGAAACATATGCTTTATTACAGTCAAGTTTGTTGGATTCCATATTGCAGAAATGGGAACGAGAAGTTGTAGCACAAAGAATTTAAAAACATACACTAAAATAACTAGGAATTCTTTGCACTTATGTAGTAAAACATTACGGATCTTTGTTAAGGGTCTGGTTTAGAAAAATGTCTTTCAAATTCCTGCGTCGTAGAAGATAAAGAAACTTCACTGCATGTGAAGTGAGCCACTGATCTTTTGATTTCAAATTACAACTGTCAGACTTCAGTGTTAAGATATTTTGTTTTGGTTTTGGTATGAACTAAATGAGTTCACCATTCTTGGTTATAAAATAAACATACATGCGTAAATATACTTGAGCTACTGTGAAACAGACCCACATAGTCCCTTACAATGGGATGCATATAAAGCATTTATTCAAACATTGTGAACAGTTTCTATGCACGTTTAGAATATATAACTTTACCTCAAGTGCATTTTTATCTTGCATGTTTTTTCAATGGTTGTCGATACTGTATTTATGTTTAAAGCAGTATATTTATATTATTTTTCTTAATTTTTATCACACTTTTTAATAGTGATACCTGGACTTTATCTTTGCTTGTCTCACAAGAAACAGATGTAGTCTCTTGAAAGTTCCAGGGGTATTTTTCCTTTGTTTAGTATACATTGTGTTGTTTTTAATAGGTGCAGATTGTTCACAAGCCAGTTAACCTAAGTCGTGTGACAGCCAAATGTGGCTCTATGGATAACATTCATCATAAGCCAGGTAATTGCAAATGTAAAATATAAGCTGTTCTAATGTAGTCCACCATCCAGGAGGGGGATGTCTTGTGGGAAGTTATTTTTTTCTAGATCAAACAATGTTAAAAACTGTAAACGTCATAGACATTTAATTGAGAAAAACAGCAAGTGATTATTAAGACAGTCTTGTAACCGTGTGCTCATATTAAAGGAATTCACTGAGGATTTGCTTATGGATCCAGTGTTGTCTGTTTTTATCCAGTTCAACTGTAGTTTGTTGGATCCAGCAAGGTCCGATCTTGGCTCTGATTTTCTCCTTACCCATAACTCCTAGAGCTCCACCTAATTACCTCAGATCTTGTTTGCCTTGGAAGAGGTCAGACGCATGTTTGAGGGTTCTGTATTTGTTCCACTTGTGAAAATATCCCTTTCTTATTCCTCCCCTATAGATATTTATAGTTTGTAGTTTTACAGTTTGCAATTTTTGTAGTCTTATAGGAGGAGCCTTAGGTGTTGTAGCTGGGTTCCTATCAGTTGATTGAGTTTTCAGAAACTCGAACGTCATATTGCCAAGAACATACGATCAAGTTTTTTTAAACTCAAAGCTTTTGAATGGTGATTGTTGTACAGTGACGATTAGGAAATTTACCCTTTTACTAGTGCGATCTTGGAGCTGGTATATATAATTTGTAAGGGACATGGTGGTGGGGGGGGGGGCTTGCCCCCTGCAAAAATGTAAAAAAAGTATATTTGTTTGTTTTTATTTATTTATTTATTTATTTTGACTTTCAAGTTTTCGGAAACTTGATCTTATAATTTCTTAGATATTTTTTTGAGTTACAAAGTCGATCATCTGACATAGACCTGTTGTAGCTTTTTAGGTTAGAAGTTGGTTTAGTAGCACAGGACCCGCACTGTAAGTGCGTGCTTATTGTTTAGGAGCGGAACGCCCTGAAGGAGCAGTGCCACCTTGTTTTTCATTTAGTGCAAGGGCTTTGCGGCAAAGGGAGAAGCTAATTGTCAAGGGAATTCTTCCTCTTCAGTCTATCCTTTCTAACTCTTCTTCAAGCACCAAGGAGAAGAAACCAAATGAAAAAGAGAAATCTATACAGACTACAGTGGATAAGGATAAACAAGACAGAACAGAGACTGAGAAGTCTTGGAAAAGAACACTGGATCCAGCTCCAGCATATGGGCCTGATCTGAAGAAATGTAGATGTTCAGATCCATCAGAGTCTCGGAGCCATTTGCTGGCTAGTTGGCCCTGGTTCTCACAAGAATAGGTAAGCCCCAGATTACATTCCCCAGTCCTTCAAGAAAGGAGACCATCTAAACCAGCTTCATTGGCATCATTGATCCAATCCTATAGGATTTTCTCATTTCAGTATGTCAACAGAAGGATTAGAAGATTTCAAAGAGCACAGATCCAATTTGGGTTCTCTGGTACCATCACTTCAGATGGTTCTGAGTGTAGGTCCAATCATTGCTCCATTACCTTGTCCGATGCCAATCTGCCCATTGGAATCAATGATTTTGGCACCAGTCTACACTGAAGCATAACTGTCAGACCCAAGAGCCCTAACCCCTTTGACTCCAGCATGGTCTGTCTCTCTTTTGGCCCAGATTTGTTTGGAGCCAAGGACTCTGTGTCACAGTGCAAGGGGAGGGCTGACTGCTGAGGTTGTTGGAGCTGTCCCTGCTCCTTGTTGTTTAGGCACTCAATAGTTTGGCACTGAGATTGGCTTCGGAGTCGATGCCTGTTGGTTTCAAGGGGTCCATGCTGATTTTGTCAGAGCAGATCTCATAGGAGTCGATAGCATCATCGGCTTTTGAAGCCTTTCAGAGAGTTATGTCAACTGCTGTGGAGAAGATATCTTCAATTAGATTGGCTCCGTCAGAAGCCTGTGTGGAATCTGGATGTTACTGTCAATCTGTTCAACAGAAACAATCAGTACCAAAGTCTCAGGAGATTTACATAGTATGTTTCCAGTCTGATTTGGAACTCTCTGATTTTCCCACAGAGCAGGTATACCAAAAACAGACTTGCAAGTGGAAGCATATTGACTGTTCCCCAGATCCAGTCACTGAAGACATGGACTTAAGAGGAAGGAGAAGGTTCTCCCAGAACGCCCTAAAGATGTCACCTTTGGTGAAATCTTGGAGTTAGTGAAGCAGAAGGGGGATGGTACACCAGTTCTCTTTCTCCTGATGATTCTGTTTTTTGAGAGGCTTTTGATTCTGGCCCATCTTCATCCTGGATGGGCCCCTCTCTTTGATCTATTAGTGGACCTGATGGCCCAATGGACATGAAAGGATCCTGACATAATGGAGGCTATCCCAAGAAAACCTGACAAGATATCAGCAGCTTCTGATAGGAAACACTGGAACAAGGGTTCTTCTGTGGGCGCGATGGTGGTAGCTGCAGCCACCAATAAAGAGCTGTCGGAAGAGAGTTCAGCAGCTCATCCTCCAAATAGAGAGTCCACAGCATTGGATCATTTTGGGAAACAGACATATGTTTCAGCATTATTTGCCCTGAGGGAGCTCAATTACTTGGCAAGTGGCATTCCAGCTATTGACTTTACAGTCATCATCTAAGGTAGCCATGAGACTCATTTCAAATGCAGCAGATGTCTAAGCTAGGCAGCAGGCATTAAGCTTTGTGACTTTGCAGAAAGTTTCAAGACATCCTTTATAAACACCCCCTACACCTTATGATGGATCTACATTGTTTGGATCAAAAGTCAAAGACAATCTAACTAGCAGTTTGCAAGATAGTAAGACCCTGTGTGCTTAGGCATCTGCTTTTTGACTCCACAGAGGTCCTTTTCCAGGAATCAGAGAATGTGGAAAAGATGTGGTTTAGAAAATTGCAGGGGTCTTGACAAGAATCTTTTAGTGATAGGCCACCTCATGGCAGAGGAGGATATCAAAATGGATATTGTCCAAGAGGCAGAAGTGGCCCACAGAATCATGGTTTCAGAAAGCTGTTTTCAGAGAAACCCTTTTATCGCCCTTGAAAGGTTGCCCAACTGCTGCACTTTGGAGGCAGTTGTGTGTGTGTGGGGGGGGGGGTGTCTCTGCACTCAATAGCCTGAGAAGACATAACCACAGATTCCAGGGTGCTGTACATTATTTCTAGGGACTGCATAATTCCATTTTCCCATACTCCATGACCAAAAAAATCCATTCCAGACATCCCACCCAGCTAACAGGATCAGTAGTGGAAATTTCAAAGCTACTAGAAAAAAAGAGTCATCCAGCCAGTCCCTAAAAACCAACAAGAATCCTGAGTCGATTCAGGGGCCTTATTAGTTCCAAAGAAGACAGGACACCTCAGACCTATTCTGGACCCGAGTCATTTAAAAAAGTTATGATGCACACAAAATTCCAGATGGTCACAATTCAGTCCATTTTGCCTGTTTTGAGGAAGGACGATTGGATTTGCTTGATAGATCTCAAGAACACATATTCTCACATAAAGATAGAGAGACGTTTAAGGTGATGTCTTCATTTCAGGTTGGAAACCAATCACTTCTAGTTTTGAGCACTGCCCATTGGTCTTTCTGCAGTCCCCAAGATGTTTATAAAGATGATAGCAGTATGACTCCATTTGCTAGGGGTCCAGGTTTTCCCATATCTAGATGATTGGTTCCTGACAGCTGCCTCAAAGCAAATGTTGTGTCAACAAAGAGACTCCTTGCTTCAAATGCTTCACCATTTAGGCATAACAGTAAATCTACCAAAAAGTCAGCTTGACCCAAAGCAAAACATAGAATTCATAGGATGCCACCTGAATACTGTCTCACAGTTTTGTCAGCCTACCCCATCACAAACTCTTGTCTCTTCAGCTGACATCCTCGTCTCTTCTTAAAACATCAGTCTCCTACAGCAAGACTCATTCTTTGAATGCTAGGTATTATGGCCTCGACCATTCTGTTAGTCCCGCTAGCAAAATTTCATTTGAGGGTGCTTCAACGGACCTTAGCAGTACAATGGTTGCAGAAGTACAGTCACCTACACACTAAAATCAGGCTGATGCTAATATGCAGTAAACACATATCGTGGTGGATAACATCACCATCACGGATGGAAGGCCTTCTCATAATGAGAAATTTTCCTTCAGCAGTGGTGAGAATGGATGCTTCCCTTCTGTGAGGGGGCATTTCGAAGGGAAGACTGTCCAGGGCACCTTGTCACAGATAGAGGTAAAGTTGCACATAAATATTCTGGAGATGAGAGTAGTCCTTCCAGCATTGCAGGCATTTTAGGGTGTTCTCCCCTGAGGTGTAATAGCGGCACAGGCAGATGATATGTTGGTAGTTTGGTACTTAAATTGGGAGGAACATGATCTTACCCCTTGTGTTGAGAAGCCATGAGGGTATGGCAATGATTGATGTCTTCCCAGTGCTTTCTGGTAGCAACGCATATTCCAGGGACTTCAAGTGTTCTAGCAGACAGGTGAAGCAGATGTATTCTGATGCCTCACGAGTGGTCCCTCAACCCAGCAGTGACTACAGAGATTTGCAGTTGTTGGGGCCAACCTTGCTGAGATCTTTTCGCTTCATTCCTAAACTACAAGTGCAGCAGTTATTTTGCCATAGTTCCTGCAGAGGGACAGTCATGAATCTCATCCATCATTGGCTAAGTGGTCTCCTGTATGCCTTTCCTGCATTGCCACTGATGAACAAGTTCATACAGATGGTGTGAATGTGCAAGGCCAGACTTATCCTTATAGCCCCCTTTTGGCCTCAATAGACATTGTTTCCTTTCCTGTGGCCTTTACTGGTTCATCCTCCTTGGACGTTGAATCATTTTGCAAACCTGCTATCCCACCCTGCCAGACTGCTTGCTCCAAATCAGAAGTCCATTAGATTAACCACATGGTTCCTCCATTTGTAACGTTAGACAGAGACACCAGGCTATCACTTTCTATAGTCCACATTCTCACAGCTTCTCAAAAATTTCCACTACAAAGCTTTATTACAGTAAATGGAAGAGGTTTTCCATCTGGGCAAAATCCAAAGGTCTAGACCCCTTTCAGCTCTGGTCCCTTCTATTCTGCAATTCCTTGCAGAATTGTTTCATGCTTGTTCCATCTACTTCACAATCAAGATACAGCCAGCAGCAATTTCAAACAACTCCTCTACAGCATCTCTGCAGATTTCAAAACCTTTTTTAAAAGGAACTTTTCTTCTTAGACCACCCATTAGGGATCCTGTTCCTCCATGGGATTTAACCATTACATTACAGCCTTTGACACAGCTTCCTATTGAACCAGCAGCTTCCAGCTGATATGAAATTCTTTACTTAGAAAACTATTTTTCTGCTGGCTATAACTTCAGCCAAAAGAATTTCTGAACTGCAGGCACTGTCATGTAGTGCATTCTGTTTGATTTTTCATATAGACAGGGTTTCTCATTGAACAAGCACTTTATTTCTTCCAAAGGTGGTATCAGAAACTAATTTAAATCGAAGGGTCACCCTACCTGTATTCTTTTCATGTTTTTCCAACAAGGGTAGATATCAATTGCATTTGCTGGATGTTCACCATCAACTGTATTTTTACCTCTATAGAACAAGACATTTAGGAAATTGGATCAATTATTTGTTGCCTTTTCAAAACATAGACAGAGAAAGGCTATCTAACGTAACACTCTCCAGGTGGCTTTCTGTCTGCATCTCCTTTGTATCTGCAAAAAGAGGTCTGTCTTTGCAAGTTAAACCAAAAGCACATTTCACAAGAGTAGTTACTACTTCTGCTGAATTTGCTAACAGGTTTTCCATTGATGACCTCTGTGCAGTAGTTACTTGGTCTACAGCCTACACCTTTATTTCTCATTTCTCATCTTTGGAACAGGCTACCAATTCATGTGAAACAAAGCACCTCTATAACTCTGTTCAAGATGAATCTGGATGAGTGGATGAGTCACAGTAAATTCTGACCGGGGATAAGCGCCCACAACCCTCCTGGACATGGGCAGTCATCAATTGACTAGTACTTCTACTGTATTACATTGAGTTGAAAGTGCTAGGCTTAAAATGACCTCCGGGTCGATAGCCTAGTAATCTTCTATTATCCTATTATAATTTGGATGAGCAGTCTAGGGCCCGCTCATCCTTTGGCTCCACCATTCTGAGGAATATCCTTCCATGAGTCCATCCAGGACTTAGTGATTGGGAATCTGTCCCACAGTTGAATTGGACAAAAATAGACAATATTAGATATGAACGTTATGTACTTACTGTACCGATAGATCCATATTGGCTGAGTTTTGTTTGGTTTAATATCCTTCCCTCCAACCCCCTTCCAAAGTGTCATGGCTGACCTTATAATGACCACACTTTGGTTGTCCTTATATGACAAATCCTCTTTCTGTTATATCACGTAATTAGTATGTTGCGGTGGTATGGAACAGGTTTTCAGGGTTACATTATGATTATCATTATGGAGATTAACTCACCACTATGGGCAAACTTGATCTGAGGCAGTTGGGTGGAGCTGTAGGAACTATGGGTAGGGGAGGAGTCAGAGCCCTGATGCAGAAATCTTCCAGTCAGTGCTGAGGTTACAGCCCATCATATCTGACAACCCACAGTTGAACCGGACAAAAATCAGAAAACATGGATCTATCATTATAAGTACATAACTTTCGTTTTCAGGCCACATGCATGTATTTGATTGAGTTGTTACATGTTAAGTAACTTAATTCTGTCTGTAATATGCATTACTTTGGTGCTGTTCCAGAAGTGTTCATTTAATTGACCTATGAAAGCAGCATATGGAAGCAGTGTGACACGACATGTAAGTTAGGAGTTTGGTATTTTGGTAAAGGTCTATCTGTTAATAAAAAAAAAATATTGAAAACCTTCAATATGATCAACCAAAGCAGTAAGTAAAGAATTAACATTTTTAGATCAGCAAAAGTTTACCAGGAAATGATGAGATATTGTTTGTATGAATGTACTGACTGTGGTGTGTTATATTTCTGCAGTATTCCTGGTAGTTCTGTGTCTGATGGGTACTGCATTATTCAGGTAGAAGGTACAAATACAAACTATGGCTACTGGCCTGGAAGCATTGCCAGGTCACCACATAGAAAGCGAAAGAATATATGTAGCAAAATAACAGTAAACATATTGCAGCTGATGTCACTTGAACAGAACACTTGCTGATCAGCCTTTTTTTTGTGCTATTTAAAATAAATGAAGTTGAGAGAGTGGTACGTCTTGCTGTTGCACTCAGCAAGGACACTGCTTCTGTGATCTGTTTGACTTAAGACCAGTTGATAAAAAAGGGTGCTAAGTATTCCTGATAAAGCTTTCCACCAAAGATGAGGGGCATTCACTAATACCACCGTTCTGCGGTAATTTGTGTAAGCATACACAGCAGCATGCTGAGTGTTCTGCTGTGTATATATTGGTACTTGAAACTCCTTGTAGCAGCACATGTTGGTATTTAGAATATCTCATACCAGTATCATAGAAAGTCTAGTCACATAGAAGGCAGAACTAAACAGTCAGCTTCCTGTTACCACTTGCCTGTGTAGTGAGCCTCATGAAAGGAAATAATGACTAATACATCATCATGCATTTCTTGCAATAAGCACTGAACAACATGCAGCTAAATTAGGTACTGTCCTTTTAAAGTTAAAGACTAAGGCAAGACAACTCTGAAGTGCTTTTGTTCATCCAGGTAGTTGAGCAAGTGGCATTATCCTGATACCTGGTTTGTCTGCTGCAGGCAGGAACCTGTCAAAATGTTGTCATTCAGTGCGTACTTCATCTTTATTTGGAACAGTGATAATTCCATTGCTACCACCTGCATCAGCTGTTGAGCGTTTAATAGACAGAAACAATGCATACTTTTGGCACAATGTTATTTAATAAGACAAGTCCCCAGGCATTTGCTGTACACATAGTTAACTTCATCAGTAGTTACAAAGTGTACAGACTTGGTTTTGAAGAACTTGGAAGAAAATATCCCAGTTTGTAGGTTGCTTAACCAGAAAAGAAACAAATCTTCCTGAAACTGATTTTGTTGTGCAGAAGCCTAACAGTGACAGTTACTATACCAAGTGTGAACCTCTTTATGAAACCATATTAATTTGTGGGCTATTGTGTTGATTAGGAGCCACTATCTTGCCTCACACAGGTATGGGCTAGGAATGGGCTGCCAGTCATGGGTGCCAGCTATAGAATGTTAATTAGCCATTAACTGCCCTGAATCATCTCTCCCAAATCCTGACTATAATCCTTATCGTAAAACATTGCCCCTGACCCTAAATCATTAGCCATAACCATAATCCTAAAACTGTATTGCTAACCTTAAAACACCTTCCCTAACCCTAATTCTAAAACCTATCTCTAACCATAAACCCCTTCACTATCCTTTACCCAGGTCTTTTTTGTGACAATATGCACACCGGCACCACGTCTTCTTCTTTAAGGAAAACCATGCATGAATCTCACACACGGACAATGCGTCAAATTTAAACTAGCCATTCCGAGAAGGTGAGTGTGTGCTTGTGTGTATATATGTGTATGTATGTATGCAAAGTGAGTTAGTGAGAGAGAATGTGTGTGTGTGTGTGTGTGTGTGTGTGTGTGTGTGTGTGTGTGTGTGTGTGTGTGTGTGTGTGTGTGTGCAATTTAAACTAGTGGTTTTGTTTCTGTATGAGAAAGAAAGTGTGTGCATGTGTGTGTGTGTGTGTGTGTGTATGCAAGTTAAATTAGCTGATCAGTTCGTATGCGAGATTGTGTGTGCGTGCGTGTGTGTGTTTGTGTGTGTGTTATTGCTGTATGAGAGAGAAGGTGTGTTTGTGTTGCTGTGTGAGAGTAGGCGTGTGTATGTATATATAATTTAAACTAGCGGTTCCGTGTGTGTGTGTTTGTGTGTGTGTGTGTGTGTGTGTGTGTGTGTGTGTGTGTGTGTGTGTGTGTGTGTGTGTGTGTGTGTGTGTGTGTGTTGCTGTGTGAGAGATTGGGGGGGGGGGTGCATACCTGTCAACCTCTTAAGTGCAAGAAATCTGGACAAAGCCTGATATAATGGGAGACAAAGACAGTTTTTAAATATTGCTAGAATAATAACATTTGTGTTAACATGTATTTTCTGAAGGAGATAAAGTCTGAAACTCAAATGTACATCATTATTTAGTGACTGCAGTCCTCAGATCTTCCCAGTGATTTGCCAGAAAACCATAACTTTGAGGAACACTCCAAAAATTTGAGGCAAAAATCTGTACATTCTGTGAAAATCTGGACAGGTGTGTGTGTGTGTGTGTGTGTGTGTGTGTGTGTGTGTGTGTGTGTGCGCGCGCGTGTGTGTGTTTGTGTGTGTGTGTGTGTGTGTGTGTGTGTGTGTGTGTGTGTGTGTGTGTGTGTGTGTGTGTGATATGGTATGTAATGTTCTAGTTGAGGGAGGGCAGGTTAGTCAGTTAACTTGATCAGGCTTGACCCTGTAACTTGGTTTCAGGAGGCAAGAACCTGAATCTTCTATACCAGACTGCTGAAGAAATTGTGAGTTTCAGTGGAGACAAGAGCCTGAATCCTCTATGCCAATTACTAGACTGCTGAGAGAATTGTGAGTTGGAGCTTCACTACATTTTCAGGGAATTATGGGTTTCAGTGCATTTTTCAAGGGATTGATTTTCAGTGCATTTTCATGGAATTGTGAGTTTGAAGGGAAGAGAAATTTGCTGTTGCTCATGCTAGGTCTGTTTTCCATGTGTAACTTGAAAGCAGTGGTAGTAGCATAATTACTTGTTGGTTTGTCAGTCATTCCCTATTGCAGTATTACCAGCTTACCATTTTTTAATGTAACAAACACAATACAGGCAATTAGTTCTTCAAGGGCACCAGACACTGCATTTGTAGATGAAACACTGAAATGTAAAGTTGTTTTCTAGCAGCAACTCATTAGATGGTTACAGATCTCTTTAATGGGGAATTATTTGGATGACTTTTACTTCTGTGAAGAGTGTGCTTATTGACTGATATTGGTGGACTGTAATGACAGAAGTTTGAGTGGCCTTTTATGGTTGAAATTTTCTGAAACTGGTAGTTTTATCATTATTGGTTCCTACATTTTATTTCATTGCTTACTGGAACAATGCTCAAAACTGCAAATTTAAAACATTCTAACAAGTGGTGCTGTATTATACAAGGTATGTAATTTAATACAATCAGGAAGATGAACTGAAGAATACATGCATGTATGCATGGCCCTAAAATGTGTGCAAGGAGCCTATACTTTCAAAACAATCCAAAGATAAATAATCCTCCACTGGCCAGATCCCTTTTCTTTGAATGTGGGTATTAATGCCATTTCAATGAATGTGAGCTTCAGTGGCAGATATGTTTATTGCTCATGCTAAGTCTGTTTTCATTGTGAGACTGTATTGTTTAGCAAACGGTTATCAGTGTTTGTGTTATTTTATTTCAATATCTGTAATAATTAAGAAGTAAATAAGAAAACAGTATGCACAATGATTGGTTTGAACTGTGTTTGTGGTAACTGCGGAGAAATAGCCAAGTAATGGAACACTAGAATGGCTGGCAGGGGGCTGCTGTGGCAGGGATGCAGGACAGTATATCTTTTTTACTTCTTAACCTAATTAACCTCATACCACTGATTACTCATAGTATATCTGCAAGGTTTGTAACTAAAAATAGAAAATCTAAAATGTCCTTCACCTGAAAACCCCGTCTTTATATTCCTAACTTTCATTTTCTAGGTTACTTCTTTATTATTTCTGTCTCTATTGTATGCATATGCAGATTGTCATAAAGGGTGCATCTCTTGTGATTTATGGCCAGCAATTTCACAAATTGCAAAAATCATGGAACATTTATTCACTTTGTAAACTAGTTAAGTACACTGTGTGTGATCAACGAGGGGAAAGGAGAGAGGGCATTGGCACACCCCTTCAAAAAGAGCACAAATGAATAAGATTATTATCCGTTATCATCCTTAATAATTTGCTGTGAGAAGTGACTTCAGTTGTTGTGTTATTAAGGGAGAAGATTGTATTTATTTATTTTTTCATGAAAGAGGATTTGGGGAAAACGTAGTATTTTTTTTTGGGGGGGGGGGGGTTGACCCAAACACACAATGTATGCATACTGCCACCTTTCTTGTTTACAAGAAAGCACTGCCTTTACCCTAAAACCCCTTCTCTGTCTTTTGCTGTAAATCCTTTTTCTAACGCTAATCCTAAAACCCAGTCCCTAACCTTACTCCTAAAAAAACCCTTACTAACAATAAAAATCCATCCCTCACACTAATCCTAATGCTCCTTGCTTAACACTGTTGTGATTGTGATTTAAGTGGGTGGCACTTGACACTCATTAACCTCAGCGTAGCCACAGTGGGTGGTGCTTGATAACTGTACATCCTAGTATGTCAATGTACACAGTCACCCATTTGTGGTCTTATACCAGATACATTTTGTAAGTCGTCTTTACCAGTTATTGTATCATTTTGAAATCATATGATAAGGCTGTAAACATGACAGTCTTTTTTTGTCTGTTTTTTAACTGCAAAGCACTATTTATTCTGAGCTGTAAATAAAATATTTTTTTTTTAAATAATTATTTCTGAGCTATAAATAACTTTGTTTTTATACACACTGATACATATTAGATACAGTTAGATTATATATTTATATTTATAATGTTCTAGTTAGATAATGTTTAAGGTTAGATAGCTATGTATACTCTTTTTACTTGTCGACCTGTGTGTATGATTTTAGTTCTTGTCACAGACCTGATGAAGGCATTATTGCATTTGTTAGCCGAAAGCTAATTTAGTTAAAAGTCAGCCTTTTTATGTGTATGTTATGCTTTTCTTAATACCCGATTTCGGAATGTGGGTTACAAATAGATAGGAAGTGTTTTCCTTAACTAGGATTATTTTGACCTAATCAGTAGTAGTGTGTGGGGGTGGGCATTTGCTGTTCTAAGATGCACTTTTTACGGCCCTCTTTATGTTGTTTGCCTTGAATAGGCTGGTTTAAAATTACACAATACTTATATTTTTCATACCTACTTCTAAGTGTATAAAAGCTGGTAAAGGTTCATAGGAGATTACTAGGCTATTAACCAAGTTGTATGGTCTATATTTGCAGCACAAGTCTATGATTAGCACCTGCTGCCCTTATCCATGAGGGACATAGGTGAAACCCCCATGGTAAATTTATGGTCTCCCATTCAGTTGTTTAAGTTACGCTAAATAGGGTCATTGAGGAGCTTTGTTTTACGTGAATTGGGAGTTTATTCCAGAGGAGTGGCAATCTCTGGGAGACATATCTGTCTGTCCAGCATGTCCTGTTAATGTCATAGGCTAGGTTAAGATCCCTAGAGTGAGTGAATCTTGTCCCATTTGACTTGTGGATGTGCGGGATTTCCATCAGGACAGGGTCTGTGACTGCTCTGTAGGCCAGGCGCATGTTGCCTCTCAGCAGCCTGTAAGATACAAAGTATAGTGACAGGGCCTTCAGTCTATCCATGTAGGTCATGTTTTGAAGGCCCTGAATTTTCTTGATGAAAAACCTCTGAGGTCTTCACAGCTGCTGCAAGTGTCTGGCAAGGTACATACAGAAGTGAGCATTATACTCTATTAGTAGTCTGATGAGGGATGAGTACATGGGAGTTATAACATCCTTAGCTCTGGGTGCAATGCTCTTACTTATGAGATGTGCAACATAGAAGACCTTCCTTATTACCGTGGATACATGGTGATCGAGGTTAAGGTTGCTGTCAACCTGTATTCACAAATGTCTCACCACTAATGAGGGTATTGTTAATCTTGTAATTTACAGGTACTTCCTCTTTGCTGAAAGGGATGGTAATGCATTTTTTTGAGTTTAGTTTAAGTCAGTGGCTTTGGCACCAATCATTTGTCTGTGTAAGCCCTTTTTGTAGTATGTCAGCATCGTTGGGAGACTCATTGATTGCACCCAGTTTGCAGTCATTGGCGAACTTGGTAAGCCACAGGTCATCTGTTTTCACCTGGACTTCTGAAAAATAGATTCCAAAGAGTAGGGGCCCCAGCACAGATCCTTTTGGTACACCACTGGTTAACTGGTCTACTGGTAGAGGTGAAATCCCCAAGTTTGGCTGTATGCATTCTGTCGGTGAGACAGTTGGCTACCCATCTAGTGACATATGGGTTAATTCCCAGCTGGGTGAGTTTCTCAATGGATTGTGTCAAAAGCCTTGGCTAAGTCAAGATAGGATTTATGTACTATTTTGCCTTCATCCAGAGCTTTGGTGACATTCTCGAAGAAGTCCACCAGGTTTAATAACCATGATCTACCCTTAACAAAGCCAAATTGGGTCAGGTTAAGAGTTTGAAGGTCACCTGTGCCTTTGTTGTTAAGGCCCATGATGATTCTCTCCATGGCCTTGCAGATAAGGCTGGTTAGGCTTATGAGTCTATAGTTCCCAGGGTCAGTTGATGGACCCCCTCCCCCTTTGTGCAAGGGAATTACTGTTGCTGTTTTCCACTCTGCCTGGACAAAACCAGTACTTAAGACTGCGGTTGAAGAGAGAGCCAAGTGGTTCTGCTAGGTCTTGTTTTAGACAGTTTAGTAGGCAGCCTGGGATGTTATCCAGTCCCATAGAAGCTGTGTTTTTGACCATGGAGAGCGTGGTTATGGCCTGCTCTTTGTAGATACTAGGTAGAGGACTGGTGACGGGTTTGTACCAAATCTCTTTACTAGCAAGTTGGCAATGTCCTCAGGGTCAGTATGAGTGGTACCATCCACTACTAGTTCGGCACAAAGCTGGGCCTTCCCTTTTAGATTTCTAATGTAGCTAAAAAATCCCTTGTGATTATCCTTAGCTAGCATGCTAGTTTAGCTTCGTAATTGGCTTTAGAGGACTTTACAAGATATTTAATTTGCTTGTTCAAGCTGTGGGTAGTGTCCTTTCATTGTTGAGTCAGTTCCCACTTGTTTTTAGACATTAGTATCTTCTTCTTATTGTATAACGTATCTATGCTTTATGTTCACCAGGGTGACTTTTTTTTTGTGAGGACCTTGTTTTGATCCGTTCAGGTACCTCTGTACACCTCTGTATAGGAGTCATTGTTGACAGTGGTAGCAGGGCGGTTGAAATTATTTATGCCATTGCTTAGGAGGCTGTAGTTTGCTTTGGAGAAATTTTTCATCCTTTTTGCTCTTGGGGGAGCAGTTGTGATTGTTACTTTGAACGAGACTGATGTATGATCAGACCTTATCAGGGAGGCCAACACACAGTGGGTAGTGCAGAGACCCCCTGTGTTGGTGAGTACTAAGTCTAGGACATTCGGGACCCTTGTGGGGGTGCAGACTATCTGTTCCAGAGCATTTGTATTAACAAAGTCCAGGAACCTTAGGGCGAGTGTGTTTGTGTTCATATATGACTCCCAGTCGATGTAAGGATAGTTGAAAACACCCATGACCAATTTGCTTGGCTGTATAGTGAGTGACTCAAGTAGGTCCAGGTAGGCAGAGTGGTTCTCATGGGGCATGGTGGGAGGGCCTATAGCTAACAATGATATGTTATATTACCTACATTTAGTTGGCCTTGCAGTAGCTTTAGGGAGTCATACTGTTTGACCAGTCTTGAGATGTTTATGTCTCTAATGAAGATAGCTACACCTCCACCTTTTGTTCTTTCACACTCATTTTGAGGTTTGAACATGTGGAAATCATTGTAGCCTTGTGTGGCTGGGGTGCTCTCTGCAGCCTTGGACCATGTCTCTGTGACTGCACAGACATCGGCATCTTCCAAGGTAAGGAGTGCTTCCGGTGAGTGCAGTTTCCAATTTAGACCCCTAGCATTAACCAACATAACCCTGAGTTTGTCTTTAGTGGATTTTTTTACATGGGGAATTTTGTTGTTATGACATTGGCTAAAAAAGGCACTAAGGAGAAGGCAGGTACCTTTGCCAATAACCTAAAGCCAAAAGATGACAGGTGAAGACCATCTCTGGCAAAGCAGCATAGTCTGTCAACCATATCTTCCCAGGCTGACAGATACTGGATCCCCCTAGATTGACACCAAAAGCTAAGTCAGTTGTTGAACTCAATCATTTTTTTGTTTATATTGAGGCATCATCCTGGGTAAATGTAGAATCCTGCTTAGGGCTACGGACATACTTGCCGGGGACACATAATCTGAGAACTCAGTCATGTCTCTCATCGTATAGTCCAGTGAGGTAAGTCTCAAGTCATTCATTGCAACATGAACTATATTGTTGAGAGACTTGAGTGCATGTATGATCTGAAGGATCCTGGCACCTGACAGGCAGCTGACTATGACCTTCTCCTTGTCCAGCCAGGTGAGGAGACATCTGTGTGTCTCACTATGGATGCCTATGACCAAGACATTTGGTTTTGAGGTGTTTTGCTTTAGGGGCTTATTGGTTGAGACACTGTTGTGTGTATTATTATGTGTAGCGGATTCTTTTGGGTCAGCAGTGTGTGCAGTAGGCTTGCACTTGGGAGGTCTCTGATCTTTAGGTAGGCTTCTAGCGAGTACCTCTGCATATGTGGGTTTATGTGTAGAGATCTTGTTACATACAAGAGGTGAAGTGTATGTGATGACAACCTATTTGATATCTGATTTGTTATGTGAAAGAATTGATTCCAAATTTATAGCACAGATACATCTCTCATGTTGTATTTGTTTCTTTTAAGAGTAACTTGTCAGTAAACATGAGGCAATTACTACATTACCTCAGGATGCCCATTTCAATTAGGCTGGCTGGAGAAATGGTGGGAAATTGTCCATCCGTTATGACAGGTATTTACTGTAGTAACTAGTGGGGAGTGGGCTAGCTAGACCAGGTTTTGCTGTAAGACTAACAAAAAGCGGCTGTTCTGTGGAGGGCTAGGGATAGAAAACTACATTGATGCTTCACAATGCACAACTGAGTTGCTCGCAGGGCAGCAGTACAATCTCTGAGCAGCTCTGGTAAACCGAGCTCAAACCTGCACAAACACGACGCTTAAATACAAGTGAAGTTAAACAATTTTAAACAAAGTAACCAAAGGGAAAACCCAAGACTGAGCCTTATTCCAGCAATCCCCAACTCAGTTGAGTCCGTGGCTGCACACGTCTGCTGAAAGGGTGCAGGGGGGCCTTCTTTATTTAAGATGGCTGGTTTTAGTGCTCAGATGATACCAAACAATTTAGATTCAGCAAGCCTGAATCTAGACTATAATATAAAATGCAGATGTACTAGAAATTCAAAGTGAGGAAAAATGCAGTCACAACAGTGAAAAAAAAGCAGTTTAAATAAAGCAACAATTCAGAAAAATACTCTCAAAAGAGTATAGACCACAAACCTTTAGCATGAAATAACTGGTCTGGAACCCAAGTACTTAAACCAGGACAAAGACACTTAGAATAACAAGCACAATAAGCCTGTGTTTAACGTTGTTAAATATTTCTGTTTTTTGTTACTGAGGATCCCTTGTCTGTGACAAATAAAGACTTTTTGCTTTGGAACACTGCCTGGTTTTCATGATTTTTTGGGAATTGTTACTTAGCTCATCAACAAAGTTTTAAGACCACTAATTTCTGGGGGGTTTTTATTATATTTTTTCCTCAACACTCGTGGTGGTACGACAGATTCCTATGCTTGTTGTTCTTTTTTTAATATGATAAAGTAGCCATCCTTGGCACATACTTTTCATTATGTCTGGCTTCCTAGCCAATCTGTGTGTATTGCTTTCTAGGCAGTACATCTGTTCCATCAATTTTTCATCAGTTAGCAACCTGAGATGGATCTTACATTCTCCATTTTATGGTGATGTCTTCTTTTGCCATCAATGTATTTGTCAAGTATATAGTAGAAGCTCACATTTTTCTTTTATGTGTAGGTTAAGTGGTAGTGTCTGACTGAAATGCAGCTCTTTGAAGCCTTGGAGTAATAGATTTAAGTCTAAATATCTCATCCCTAATTATGCCTTCACAGAGTGCAAATATATGATTGAGATCATTGCACCCATCCACCTATCCATCCATCCATCCATCCACAAACTTCAAGTTCCCATTTGTGCACATGTGGTTGGGTTGCCACTTCAACGTGAATATTATCTAGAACCATTGTTCACACCATTGGGCGGCCAGCCCTGCTGCGGTTGTTCTTATATACCACACAAACACACATGCACACGGTCACACCTTCAGCCAGTTTAGAATGTCAAATCCTCCAGATTGCAAATCTCTCCATGTTATCACAAGTATCCTGCCTTTTTTAATCTTAACCCCCAACCCCCCAGATTCTGAAACACAGCATACAAATTTCCAGCAAACTGTCTCCATTATGATATACTGAATAGCTTTTAATGTTATGGTCATCCGTGATTTTTACCTTTTCCCATACATTATAGACCTAACTCTTCTTTCCATGTAGTCAGGGTGGGCCTAGTGTTGCTGCCTGAGATTTCTGTCGGAGTTGTATAAAAGGAACCGTAAAGATGTGAAAATAATGACTCTTTGAATGGTACTGGTAAGTTTATGATAAAGTAAATCTAGGACACCTTGTAGTCTTCTATCCCTTTTGCATACACGATGTAGAATGTGTGCGTGATGTCATGTTACTTACAATTTAAACTTATTTTGTAAAGAAGCAAAAGGCCATAATCCATTCCTAGAGAAATAATAGTCCCAGCCCCTCTACCACAGTTTAAGCGGTGTGTGTCTGTTTGTGTGTGTGTGTGTATCTGAGTGCCAAGGATACCAGAGTGTCTTCTTCCTTACTATCTAGAAGGATGCATGGAAAGATTCCACAGGTTTTGGCCAGTAAGTCTGCCTCACACACTAATAACTTCTGCAAGTTTACCTCCCCAGCTAGATGTGATCCTAAACCTGCTGAGAGATAAATATTTGCTATTCATAAAGCACCAAATATACCCTTTGTGCTAGACAGGCACATCATTTATGTATTCTTTTTTATTCTCGCTTTTTTTTTCTTCTCAGATCAGCTGAAACATCAGTGTTTTCTGGTTGTCAGTTAGGGTTATGCAGTAACTCCAGGAGAAATTCTATAATATGCAAGTTGATTTTGAGTAGTTAGTGCTGTGGTGCTTCTGGTAAAGGAAGGAATTGTTCAGGATTTTTCTTGCCATTTTGTTATACTAGTAAAGTATGCCAAAAGTACTCTGATGCCATAGTGAGTTATATAAATGGACTACACTGCCAGTGACCAATACAACCAGCTTACCTTAACATCGGCTCTGATCAGTTCATTGTGTTTTTCATTCCTTCCAGTAAACTCACTCATCTTTTGGAAATCAGAACTTTTACATCTGTGCAAGAACCATTTCAGTTTTACTTGTCTTTTGTAAAAAAAAAACAGAATATTTCATGTTTTCGTTAGTTCATTTGTATCCTGTTGTGCACACATCTTCTGTCATGCAAAATGGCTACCTGTACAGAAGGAAACTAAATCGAGTGCATGGGACATAAATCAGTGTAGAGACGTACTCCATACTTGTCTCCAAGGATACCCTGTCTAAGCAGAATGAGGGCACACTAACAATCTTATCCATTTAGGAGAAAGTCTCCAAACATATCCTTCAACTTTCAGACCATGACTTCCTTAAAATATCTTTAATTTTAGTAGTAGTTTATGTTGGCTAATTTTAAGAGCTCTTTTCTGTTGTTTAGTTTCTACAAACCATAATTAAAACTAAATGCATCCTCATAGGTTCATAAGTGATTACTAGGCTGCTGACCTCAGGGGGCTTTTTTAAGCTTAGCCCTACTTCCCAAATGTATCTTGATAATTTTGATATCCTAGAATTATTTTAAGGGGTATAGTTAGGCTTGGGCATAGGTGTTCAAGTGTTTATAAGCTGCTTCTATCTAATAGAGACACGTAGGTGCCTGACTAGGGGTAAATTTTCAATTTCCCATCCACGGATCCAAGTTACACTTGCACTAGGTTTGGGAAGAACTCTGTTTAACTTGGATGGGAAGCCTTTTCCACAGAAAGGGTAGTCCCTGAGAGATATATACCTTTCCATCCATCATATCCTTTTTATGTTGCAGATAAGGTTTATGTCTCCACATTGGGTAATTTTGATGCTGTTTATTTTGTGAATGTGCAAAAAGTCCATCAGAGTGGAATTAGAGGATGCTTTATAGGCCAGTCGTAGATCCTGCTAAGCAGTTTGTAGGAGAACGAATACAGGGACAGGGCTATGAGGCAGTCCACCTGGGACATGTTCACTCCCTGTATTCTTTTTGTGAGAAAAGTCTTTGGACAGCAGAAATATATACCAAAGGGGGATTTTTACTCAATTGGGCTGTTGAGGGTTGAGTACAGTGGAATAATGACATCCTTGGACCTAGATGCCATACCATTGCTTATAAGTTGTACAACATAGAATGAGTTCCTTACTATCTTAGACACATGACGATCAAAGGCCAGGCTACTGTCTCCATGCATTCTCAAATCTCTGACTACTGGGTCTCCTGTAGTTTCCAGGAGTAGCCATCTGCCCAAAAGATTCTATTTTACATTTCTTGGAAATGAGTTTTAGACCAAGGCTCTGGCACCAGTTATTGGTGTGTGTAAGGCCTTCTTGGAAGGTATTTATATCTTTGGGAGATTCTTTGACTGTACCTCGTTTGCAATTGTCTACAAATCTTCTCAGCCAGAGGCCATTTATGTTGGGCTTGAATTCAGATAAGTAGATGCCAAAAGGAGCAGCCCCAGCACAGAACCTTGAGGAACTCATCAGTGACTGGTCTTTTTGTAACTATAGACTCCCTTATCCTAAGTTCTTGGCTCATACCTTTGAGCTAGCTGGATAAGCAGTGGGTGACATAGGGAGATTATACCTAGATCCATGAATTTGCCTGCAGTGCCCAAGGGGAGTTTGTGTCGACTGTTTTGGCCAGGTCAAAGTAGGGGATATGTACTGTTTTGCCCTCCTCCCTTGCTTTGGTAACCTTCTGTAAGAAGCCCACTTGGTAGATTAGGCATGACCTCCCTTTAACAAAACCAACCTGGGTCAGATGCAGTGTCTGAAGGTTTTCTGTGTTATTCTTTTATCATTTCCATGATAATTCTTTTCATGGTTTTGCATGTGAGACTACTTGGACTTATGGGTCTGTAGTTAGCTGGGTCAGTAGATAGCCCACCCTTGTGCAGTGGGATGACAGTTGCAGTCCTCCATTCACTTGACACAAAACCTGTCTGACAATACAGTTAAGTAGTGACTCTCATAGTCCTGATAGGTCATTTTTCATTCTGGGTTACTAACAAGGCTCATCGATACAGCATTGCTCTCTGTGGCTTTAAACCATATCTCAGTAACTGCATTGATGTCTCCATACTCCAGGGTGAGAACAGCTTGCAGGGAGTGGAGTTTCTTGTTTTTTCAGGTTGGTTTTGCTAGGTCAGATGGTTTATCAGGTTGGCAGTGCCCAAAAAAGACACTGTGGGACTGGACAAGGTTTTAGCCAATATTCACATGTCTAGAGGGGACAGGTGCATACCATTCCTGGCAAAACAGCATGGTCTGTCAACCATATCCTCCAAGGCTAACCAATATTGCTCCCCTTTTTATTTATTTATTAAAGTCTGTTATCGTTTGTTTAAATTGTGGCATCATCCTTGGAGAAAGTAGAATATTGCTCAATGCTATGCTTATACTGGCCTTGGACACATAGTTTGAGAACTGCATCATGTCTCTTCATAGAGTTCAGGGAAATATGTCTCAAGTCATTTACACCCATGTGGCTGGACTATGACTGAGTCATATTGGTATTTACAGCTCAGTGACCGGACTACATGCACAATCTGACAGTTCCTGGCCCTTGATAGGCAGTTAACCATGACTGTCTCCTTACTTCGCCTGTTAACTGAGATATCTGTGTGTCTCACAATGGAGTCTCCTATGACCAAAATATTGGGATATGTGGTGTTTTGCCTTATGGGCTTGCAAGTTGAGGCCCTGTGAGATGTGGCTGTATGTATAATGGTGGATGTTGTTTTGGTAGTGTGTTTTTGAGGTTACTCTGGATACTTATTGCAAGTGTAACATCTGGAAGGTGTTTGGGATTCAGGAAGATAACATTTAAGAGCCCAGAACATGTGGGTCTATGTGTCTGTTCCATACTTTGTATGGTGGGTTTTGTGTGTGTGTTTCAGACCAACCAGTTTGTTATTATAAGTATTTGTAAAACAACAAAACAAGCAGGCTCCAGGAATACTAAATGCACTGTTTATTGTAAATAAAAAATTGTGTAAATATTTGTAAGTGCTTTCATTAGAGAAAATGCTCCAACTTCTTCAGACAAAAACTCAAACAACACAACACTACTTTAAATAGTCTCAAGTAGCCCAATAACTCAATTACGAAATGTAATTAGCTAATCATGCTACTAGACACCCCATAGTTTAACCTTGTAACAATCTCGTACCAACTCTCTTGGTTCTGTTTGGGATAGCACGATCCATGCACTTGTGCAAGTGCTTATAGAGTGCATTTGTGTAGGATTCAGCAGTTGTAGCTGTATTGTCCATCTGCATGGATGTCATGAAGTTCACCACTTCTGTCTTAAGAAGAATGAAGTTGGCTTTGGAGAAATTTTTTTACTGTGAATTCCTTAATGGGGGGTGGGGGCAGGATGTGGATATCAAGGGTGATAAGCTTATGGTCGGATCGGACCAACAAGGAGTTGACTTCAGGTGTGGAACACCGGTCATTCATGTTGGTAATGACTAGGTCTAGGATATTGTTGCCCCTGGTGGGGGTGTGGATAAGTTGATCTAGGGCATTGGAGTTTATGAATTCCAGAAAGCGTTGAGCTAAGGAGTTGGTACACTAGTAGTTTTCCCAGTTAATGGTGGGGTAGTTGAAGTCGCCCATTATTAGGGTGTTTGATTGAACCCTAATATTTTCCAGTACATCAAGAAAAGAGAATTTTCATTTCTAAGTGCCTGCATCAATACAGGCCACTGCTAACCACCTTTGTGCAATGCCAAACCTCACATAAACAAAACAACTTTATATAGACTCAGAAAGCCAGTACAAAAAAAATAGCCCTCTGGCCAATCCCAATAAGCACACTCTAAGGTTTCCTCTGAGATTTACAGAAGAGAACGAGACTAAGACACTTTCCACTGCCACTAGATTGCAGATCTAACCTTCTAACTTTAAATCACTGAAAGAGCAGTAAGTAATCTACGTAAAGAGTAATTCAAAATGAAAGTCAGGAAATAATTGATTTACACAATAGCTCAAGCTGCAGACACTTAGAATAGGCAGGGATGCAGAGTTCAACAGTTTAAATGCAGTGGTAAAAGCAATGGTTCTGTTAAAATGATGTAGAATGCATTTTTCCTTCTGTAACCAGAAGGAAAATAGTACCACTAGTTCCAAGATGTTTATGGGTTCAGTGCACTTGCAGTTATCCTCTCTTGGTTGGATCCAAGAGAAAGCCAACCTGCCAAAGGCCCTGAAGAGGTAGTCAAGAAAACTGCAACCAAATAACTCAGTGAAGTTCCATACACACTGTCTTATCAGAAACCAGCAGAAAACAATGTTCCTGTACTCCTTCTTTCACCAGGAGCAAAGCAGTAGCATTTATCCCAAGTTGGCTCCTAATAAGCAATGTTCAGGCTTTCCAGTGATTGATAATCTGTAGGAATGCTAGGAAGTAACATCCCTCTGCTCCTTCTTTTACTAAGAGCAAAACAAGTAATAATTCCAAACTTGATTACCGAGGAGCAGTTTCTAAGCTCACTTGTGATTGGTATAACATTCCCAGGTGTTAAAATTTTAAAAGTGAAATGGAAGATAAGAATCAATATCCCGAAATGTGCAGTGTGTACTGTGTGAGTGGGATGATATAAAACAGAAGATAGCTCAAGCTTTTAAGAGTCTAAGTGGAGTGTCTTCCAATTTGGTAATTTAGTGTCCAGTAGAATGAACAGATGAGATGCGACTTGGAGGAGTATCCAAAGTCAAATTTATAGTAGGAGCTGGTAGCTGAAACGCCACCAAATTTAACAGCACAGTTGGGATGCCATGGGTGGGTGGGAATATCAAATGGAGTCAGGCAACAGCAGAGTCACACACCTACACCCACACACACACACACACACACACAATCGCACACAGGCACACACACACACACTTAATTAGGAAGATTGGATTCCTTTTCAGTAAGTGAATGGAAAAGGATTTTTTTAACTGACCCTAGCCAAAAACTTGCAAAATTCCAAGGAGAAAAAATGTAGAGGTAAACAGAATTAAAAATAAAAATCTGTAATATAAGAGTAAAAATAAAAATAATGGAAGTTTCCAAACCTTAAATGAATAAATCCAGTTCCAAAACCCAGT
Organism: Protopterus annectens; assembly: GCF_019279795.1. NCBI lineage: Eukaryota > Metazoa > Chordata > Ceratodontiformes > Protopteridae > Protopterus > Protopterus annectens. The sequence continues at coordinate 1,186,723,164 of NC_056747.1, read as the reverse complement.
GAAATCAGACAACAGCATAGTCACATAGCACTTGAGCTAATAGTAATATAGCTAAATAAGAAATCCCATTTCTCAGCTCCTTCCACTAATAAGCTAGATTGGATTCCTTTTCAATCAGTGAATGGAAAAGGAGTTCCTTTCTGACCCTTGCCAAGAATTTTTTTAAAATTCCAAGAAGAAAAAATTGGAGGTAAAATAAAAGTAAAAATAAAACAAACTGGAAATTAAAATTAATAGAAACATCCAAACCTTAAATGAATAAAGCCAATTCCAAAATCTGGTGGAGTCAGACAACAGCAGCCTCACATAGCACTTCAGTTAAATAATAATGCAGTTAAATACTTGCAGTTAAATAAGAAATCTTATTTCTTAGCTCCTCCCGCTAATTAGCTAGATTGGGTTCCTTTTCAGTCACTGAATAAATCAATTTGCAAAATCCAGTGGAGTAAGTCAACAGCAGAGTCACACAGCTCCTCAGCTACAGCTTGGGCTGTTCCCAGCTGCGCAAGCACAAGGTTTTCTTTGCTCCTGATCAGCCTCTTGGGGGGCATATTTGGTTATTAGCTGATGTAGCTGTTCATTGATTTCTGTACATACAGGCATAGGAAAGGTATGCACTGACCTCAGCCACTTTTGCCCTAGGTAATGCAAGGTTGCCAATATAATGCACAGAAACCAGGCATTACTTTGCCTCTCGTAGTTTTCCTTGCAAAGCAGACAAAATTCTATATGGAGCTAACAGCAAATGACCTGGTAAACTCCCCACTTAGAACCATGCAAAGCTCTTACATATGGGACAATAGTCTGATCAATTAATGCACCTACCTACCTACCACCACACACCCCACTTCTGCTTTCATAATCTTACCATTGTAGTTTAGAAGTTTATATGCTTCTGTTATCTGTATTGTATGTGAAGTAATTAACAAATTATTGGTGCTAAAATAAGGTATTGTCACTTCTTAGTTGTTCATTACTAACCGGCTTTATTGAAAATAAGATGCATTCGGTCATTGCCGTATGCTGCTAAAGATATTTTAGTTGTGCTAAATATATAGCTCTGAGGAGAATTCAGGTAAAGCTGGCAATCCCAAAGAACCAAACAGCAGCAAAGCCCTGCTATTGCTTTTAAATGTGAAGTACTGTAGATGCTAATGGAGTTTTTTTTTTTTATAATACTATGGGGGTTGGGAGGGTACCTTAATGGTTAAGGTGTTTGACTTGTGAACACAAGGTGCAGGGTTTGAGTCTCACAAGGGATAATTGGCTAGGCTTACAATGGCTCACAAGGGCAGTTAGCCTAGTACTAACATATGAACCATATATATATGAACTATAATAATCAGAAAGCCCACAAATTTCTTATCCTATCCACAGGATACCCGGCATGTCCTAAAACGACTTCAGCAGGGATTTAATATACACAGCAATGTAGGATGAAACCCTACTGTGGAATTACATTCTGCTGCACACAATGGCTGCCCAGAAAAGTGAATTAAATTGAATGTGTAGTTGATATTAATCACTGTAGTGATATACTCCATTTTTGTTTCCTGGAATATCACTACAGTGTGAAGGGCATAATATCCATCTTATTTACACAGGAGAAACTCTCCATACATGATTGGTAATCTTCAGGCCATGATCTAATTGTCCTTAAAACATTGGCAATTTTGAAAATAATTCAACTATGCTGCAGTTTTATAAGTATAAATCAATATAATTACTATTTATGTATTCCATTGCTTGGGTTTAGGACCTATTTCCAGTAGGCTTGCTTCTACAAACTGTAATTAAAGTGAAATGCATTTGAGACTATAATCTTCCCTGGATGTCTAGAAACAGTATTTTGTTTTGAGCAGCCTGCTGTGCTATTCATAGGATCCATAACAGGTTCAAGGCTGTTTTACTGTAATGACCGTGTATGCCTTACCAATATTCACTCTGTGACTTTATCTCCTTCTTAAGGAGGGAGAGGCCATTTAGTCTTGGGATAAATTTGAGAATATCCATCTAGTTATTCAAGTTTAGTTTGAATGGAGATATTGAGTTACATTGTTTAATCTGCAGAGGAAGTTTATTCCAGAAAAAGGGGAAGCACTAGGTGAGGAATCTGTCCATCTATTTTTGTTGTATCTGCTGATAAAGGTTCAGAATCTAGATCTTTGGTTCTAGTGATAGCTGCACTGTTTAACAGGTTGAGATACAGGAGGTCAGCGACCACCAGATCTCTGAGGGTGTGGTAAGTTAGGTAGAATTCACTCATCAAGAGTTTGTAAGACACAATGTACAGAGACAGGGCTTGTTTTTTAAGACCAGAGATAAATTTGGATAGGAACCGCTGGGGCTTTTCAAGTTTATTGATATGTCAAATGAAGTCAGCCACAAAGGGAGTGTTGTACTCTAAAATTGGTCTGATCAGTGCTGAATATAGGGAAAATACGTTTGGCTATTATTTGTGCTAAGTAAAAGAATTTCCTGACTACAGTTGCCACATGATGATCAAAGGCAAGGTAGCTATCAACCCAAATGTCCAGGTCCCTGACTGTCTTTTTGTTTAGTAAGGGAGTTGTATACATAACTATATGTTGTGTAGCTGTTTTCTTTAAAAAAAAAAAAAAACAGTGCTACACTTTTTAGCATTCATTTTAAGCCCTTTATCCATATATAAGGCATTAACACAGATAAGCTGTTTCTGAAGGCTACAGATACCTGAGGGAGGGGTTGACAATTACACCATTCTCAGTCATCCGCAAATTTGGTTAAGTATAACTCCTGGTTATCAGTTTTGAAATCAGAGAAGTAGATGCTGAATCAGACATTGCCCAGTACAGACCCAGGGGGACTCCACTGTTACCTTGGTACTATTTGAAGAGGTACCTTCCACACAAACTTACGGGTTCTGTCTTTCAGCCAGTTGACTATTCATCTTGTTATGTAAGGATATGTGTTTCCTTACAATTCTGGCATGAGGCATGGTGTTGAATGCTTTGGCCAGATTGAGAGTAGCTACATGGAGAATGTGAGATGACTCACTGATGTAGTTGTGCATGAAATAGTTGTAGTAGGCTTTGACCACTGTTGACAGCTTATGTGACCCTCTCAAAGAAGTTAACAAAATGTAACAGGTATGATTTGTCTATGATAATGCCAACTTGTTGTGGGCCATGATTAATAAGATTGAAAGTGATACACTCCATAACTTTACAGATCAGACTCACAAATTTGATCAGTCTGTAATTTCCATGGTCCACGGTCAGGTCACCTTTGTGAAGGGGCATCACCACATCAGTGAACCAGGATTTGGAAACATAGCCTATGGCTAAGCTTAGGATAAACAATTTAAGGAAGAGCTTGGTGAGACCATGTTTGATGCTGTTTTGTAAACATCCAGGTATGTTGTCGGGACCCATAGAAGAAATGTTTTTGGTCTTTGATGATAGGGGTATAAGGGATTCTGGAATAAAGTGGTGTTTGAGCAGAGATTTTTGGGATGAAGCTTATGGTGAACTTATTTACTAGTATATTTGTGATGTCATTGGGGTCAGAGTGGGGGGGTCGCTTTAAGGAAAAGTTCAAAGCAATGTTGAGTGTTATTAATTACTCTTTTAACATAACTAAAGATTTGTAATTATCCATCTCTTTATAACCTAGTCTGTGTTCGGGTCTATATGACGCTATCGAATGGACTAGTTGATCCGATACTGTTGAAATGGCAAAACAGCGAAGTCACAGAACATAGAATTTTTTCCCCAAGGAAAAAAATTTGGTGGGCCGTCTTCAGGACTTTGCCATTTCCTCCACTATGGTGCGATCTTGGATTTGGTATATTTAAGTAGGGGGGTGTGGGGGGCATAGCCCCCCTACTTAAATAAAAAATTTGTGTTTACGTTTAATTATTTATTTATTTATTTATTTTTATGGAGCAGCAAATTTTTTCCGTGGTAAAAAATTTGCTGTTCCATTTGTTCGATATTTTTGTTGTTTCGATATTATCTGTACGATGAAATAGCGTATGCTATTTACATCGTACGATAATATGATATAGACGCCTGTGTTCATGGGTTCCTTTAGTGATCTTGATAGTGTTTGCTGATACTTTTTATACTATCCTCATTCTGAGGAGATCTGGCCTTACTGTACCGTTTGAGGTTTTTTTTTTTTCTGTTGTTATAAAGTTTATGTTGGTGGACCTTTAAGGATACTTGTAAAATTGTCTGTTGTGTTTGGCTCTAGTTGGAACTGTTAGAACTATGCATTTTCTCTAAGTTGGCATTAAACTCCTTGGTGAAGTTGGCTGCTGTGTTGAGTCAATGGTTGTGAAGTCATGAGTAAATTTAAAGATTTCATCATATAATTATGTAAGGCTCACCCTTCTGGTCCTTAAATATGGAAATATTGCTTGCAGGAGGGTATTTTGACTGAGAATTAATGTCATGACTTTATGGAGTAACTTAACTGGTGAAGTATAGACTTGGGTAGTGGAACAGGTAGAGGCAATATTTGTGAGGACCAGGTCAAGAATATTTTGGCCTCTAGTTCCTTCACTATTTCAGCCAGAGAATTTGTATTTATCAAATTCAAACATCTCTGGACATACTTTCTTGTTAGAGATATAGGTTTCCTAGTCTGTGGTGGGAAAATTGAAGTCGCTAAGGATTGTGGAGTTATTGCTTATAGCAATATTTTGTAAAATTCCAGGAATCTAACTTGATCATTTGCTGACATTGAGGGGGTTCTGTAGCATGCTGTAATTTGGAAACTTGTCTTGTCCATGGTAAACTAAAGTTCTAGGAGGCTCACTTTGTGGGTGACTAGGTATCGATCTTAGTGAGACATAGTCCTTGACAAATATGGGGACACCACCACAATTTCTGCCAGATCTGGAAACATGATAGATATAAAACCCAAGTATGGAGGGGTGTTTTCTGTGGTTTACCTTTAGAAAGGCGATTCACACTCGGGCGAACAGCAATTGCTCGAAAGGCTCTTTGCAAACGCTGAACGAAAAAAGGTTTGAATGTGCAGTGAGCGAATGCACAGTGACATTCGCTCATTGCACATTCGACATTGTGGGGTGGATTGCACTATAGTGGGGTTCAGAAAATATTCCCTTTCCCCACTGTAGTGCGATCTCTGAGTTAGAATATTAAAGTAGGGGGGTGTGGGGGGCTTGCTCCCCTGCTTTACACATCTTTTTTTTTTTCATTTGACATTAATGTTCGAAAAACAGCTAATCTGTTTTTCTATTTGTTGTTTTTCGAACATTAAGGACTATTGCCGTTTTCACTTTCATGGATACGAGTCGCTCATATGAGCATTCGTACCACTGTGATTCGGCTTTATAAAGGTAAAACGTTTCTGTACATTTAAACCAAGTCTCTCTAACTACATATACAGGGACATGTTCCAGATCAGGAGTGCCTCAAGATCAGGCAGTTTGTTATTGAGACTTCTGACACTGAGAAGTGCCTCATTAACGTTGTCCCATTTACAATTAAATGAATTTGCTAAGTGGGGATGTCCATTAGATAGACTTGGCCTAAAAAAGGCAATATAGGAGCAGCAAAGGCTTTTTCTAATATGAGTAAACCCTTCATAGAGAAATACAAACCACCCTCAGCACAACAATTAGAACTGTCAGTCACACGTTAAGGAGGCACTTCTCAGTGCCTACCCGATCACCTAACCTCAACATCCTCACCTTACCTCTTCAAAAAAAAACATCAAATCCCATTTTATGCAAAACTGGCTATGTTCATGTCTTCCCCCAGGCTAGACCAAATCAATTCACTGCTATTAATACTCTCACAAATAATCACCATTGTTCTCAACCTCTAATAGTTTAGTGACACAAAGCTAGAAATTAAATTATTCTCTACTGTCTTACCCTTTTGCTCAAATTTTAGCAGATACTCTAATAAAACTCATATCAAACTATTGTTTTTATCTGCATTCAATTAACATACTGTATGAGTTTGAATATCTTGTACTTTGTGAATATTACTGATGTAATGTAGCCAATTGTGTAGCTGTCTGCATGAATACTGTTTTTGTATCATGCTAATGTTAACTAATGTTTTGTATACATGGTAATGTTAACTAATGTAATGTAGTATTTATGGAGCTTTTCTCCCCGGGCCTCCGCTGAAAATGGACCTGTGTCCAGTCGGACTTTCCCGGTAAACAAATGTAAAATAAAATAAATAAAATAAAATCTCATCCCAGGCTAATATATACTGGAACCCCTTGGAATGACATTATTTGTTAAGCCATTTGTTAAAGCAAGTTTATACTTGTTCATTGTGAAGGAAGGAGTCCCCTCAAGACCACCTTACCTGCAGCCGTTACATGCTTAGAAAGTTCCATTCACTTCCACATTGACCACTATCATGTCATACTAATACTAGTCTCAGGAAAGGGTCTTGAGGGTCCTTGTCATGTCTATGATCCTGACACCCAAAATGCATCGGCAGTAACATTGTGTTTGCCCAGCCTGGTAAGTAGGGAATCTGTATGCCTAACAGTTGAGTCACCAATTGCTAAAACATTTTTATCATAAGTTAGATTGTGAATACATGATTGGGAGCAAATTAGCTATTAGTCACTTGAAGTAGTTGTGCATGGAGTAGGTGAACTGAGGGACTGCTTTGGCAAAGATTTTATATGGCATCAGTGTATGACATTTTTGTGTGTTATCTTTGAGAATGTGGTGGTGGTTGAGATGAGGGTGTGACCATGTGATGCTCGCTGCAAATTGTTAATTGTGAGTGAGATGACTCCATATTAGGTAGGTATTTGCATTTCTCACAGAGTTTTCAGTGTTAATTAGGTGTTCATTGTCAGAGAACATTAGGCAATTACAACACTGAGTTACGATGCTGAGTGTTAGGAGGCTGGTGATGGAACAGAAGCAGGTTTGCTGGCCCTCCATAGTCTCCAGTGCCTTGAGTGTTAGCTAACTAAATACAGTGAAGCTAAGGGAGGGTTGGAAGTATACTACCATAATAGTATCAGTCATGTCACTGGAGTGACGTCCAGCATGCTGATGCTCCGTTTGCAGCTAGAAGAAAATCAGAGTTACCAATCAAGGATAAGCATAAGCTAAGCATAAGCTAATGCTGCCCTGGGCATAATTTACACAACTGTCAGCTAGAGGGACAAATGATGGCATGGGAGAACTGATTGAAGGGAAAAAATGAAAATGTGCTCACAGCCTACTATTCAGATACAGCTACAGTGGTGCTGCTTAGAGCGCCTTTCACTGCACGGCCATGCAATAAATAGCAATTAAGCAAAACAAAAGAAGCAACGTAACCATCCAGAAAACAACTGTGGGAGAGACCATTGTGCTCAGTCAGAGAAACCCTACAACACTTTATAGCCTAACTGACCCTTAACCATAGTTTTCAGTATTACTCATCTAGTACTGACCCCCAGCACACTTACACCATTATGCAGGTAACTGTGATCACACTGTATCTCTCTACCTTACAAACCATAATAAGCAGATTCAGAAAAGTGTTGTGATCTACCTTCTCCTCTGTCCTATCCACTCTACTCCACTTCCAGCTAACACTCATAAATGGTCTCCATTACCTCCACAATCCTGACTTATCAACTTGCAGTCTAATAAATGTACTTCATCTGCAGTAAGATTAAAAGGCAGCACTTAAATCCCATCATTTCTGCCCCTGCTTAATAAATGAATACACTGACAGACAGCCCAGATAACTACTATTTATTTTTACAGGATTGTTCAACTGGCTTAGGCCTTCTTTGTGATAATACACTTTAAATTTTTTGACAGTATTACAGAAACAGGCATGGTTATTACATGTGGTCATTTTGCACATTTCTTATTCCTGTGGAGTGGATTGAACTATTATGAAATATATTGTATCTCATTGTTTTTGAATGCATATTCTTTGTAAGATAGAACCGCTGTCAAATTTCTCCCTACTGTAATGATTCTCACCTTAAGACAGGGAATATTTCTGATTTTTGCAATGGTCCTTTTTCATACTGATTTAGTGCCATGTTACCTGGTATTTAGACTGCTACTCAAATGTTCCCAGCTTTCTGTCTGAACAGTGAGTAGCATCATGTCTGTCACCTGGCTGATAATTCTTCTAGCACCTGAATAGACACCTTATTTTCTGATATCTAGTGTAGTGATTTAGATCACTTGAAAAAGCACTTCTAGAAGTGAAAACTTGTGTTTTCCCTTCTGTGTTGGGGCTGGTGTTTGGTTTATCCTTTCAGTGCATATATAAACTAAGAGACTGATACTTTAACTTTCACTGGATGTGATATATGTGGGGGACCTAGTGTGATGTCACTGTGGAACTGGGTCTAAGATGTTTTGGAACTAACACTGAATCCAGTTTTGTACCTATTTCTGATATGACATTATTTTTAACCCTGGCCATATTCACTGTATTTCAAATAATGGAAGGGGTGTTTGTACAAAAAGAAAAATGATGATTTTCGTCTTCCTTAACACACAAAAAAAGAAAAAAAATCTGCTACCCTCTTTCATTCACATAGTTAATACAGTTGCACCTCATATTTATTTTTTCTTCTGAGCAGGAAACATGAGTGGTACCATTTGTGGTTATCTTCCAGATAATGTTCTACAGTCTGTTTGATTACTGTTTATTTACATTATTGTGCTGTGTCTTGGTTTGGAAATGTTAAAACCTCAGATAGGGAGATTTACCTTCCTTGTTGCCAGAGGTAAGAATTTCTAGTAGATTTCCATTCCTCTTGTGAGTAAGAGCTTTTCCTTAATGAAAAAATAAAATACAATTTTAAGTGCAATGTCTAGCTGTAATCAGTTCCAGTGCATATATCTTGGTTGACAGTTATTTGTTTAGAAAAAAAGGCACACTTTTCCTAGAATTTGAAGTTGCATGAGTAAATCTTGTCTTTGTGTAAAAGTTTCTGAAGAGTAGAGTTTTCCCAGAATAGGCTGTATCAAAACCAACAAAGTTTGCAGATCTTCAGGTAATTGTTAAAAATTCTGCAAGGAAGGTAACTTTGAACTTTAAGGATCTCAGCAGTCTTTTTTTTAATTTTTAAGATGTTTTAGTCCCATTGAAATAATATCAGTCTGTTATCACTAATTTTGAATAGAAAGCTTTGAAATACTGTTACGAGATAGGTTACAACAGAACTTGTTAGCAGTAAGAGGTCCTAGCCAAATCTTTACTATTCTGGAAATTTAAACTATTTTTATTCTTAATTTAGAGATAGTTTTACTTAAAAAAATAGAATTAGGGTCAAAGCTTTCTTTATAGCATTTGTTTTTCCTGAAACATCCATTATTTTAGAATCCTTATCTTAGAGTAAAGAGGCAAAAGGTTTATTTTTCTTTGTACATGAAACTACCCTTGTAGTGCTCTTGGGGAAATTTGCACTTTAAAGATCATGTTTAATGGTGCAAAATGACCTTTGTTTTCTGCATAAAAAAATGTTCCCATGTAAATTTTTAATGCAGAAATCAAAGGTTGTTTCGCACCACATTACAAATAAAATGTTTCTTAAAATTAGTTCCAAATGTGGAAGACTAAACATACACATCTGTGTTTATTGCATTAATATTACTGGATGGGAAGGAGGTGGTTATTTCATGCTGGATTTCCATTTGTAATTATGCTGGGTTAGTGTGGGTAAGTAATTGTGAATTAAGTTATGTAATTGCCAGACTGTTAAGTTAACAGTTTGGCAAAAGGCTAACCATTATTATTTTTTTTTGCCAAACTGTTAATATAAGAATTTGGGAATTACGTAACTTAATTCATAATTACTTACCTATGCTAACACTGCATGAAACCCAAAGTGAAGTATCCCACCCTCTAATAATGCTGCAAACAAAGGTGTGTATTGTTTAGTCTTCCGCAATCGGAAGAAAACTTTAAAAAGTACATTTCTTTTTAAATACTGAAAAATAAACTTTTATTTTCACAGAAAAGTGTTTTCCTGCATGAAGATATCTTAGACTTTAATGGAACTTCTGTCTCTTTCTTGAAAACCATGCATTTCCTTTTTGTATTCCTGTTTACTGTGAGGTCAGCAGTAGGAGTGGACCTTCAGATTATATCTGCACATTGCTTTATACATAGAGAAAAAATCTGCACAGAAGTAATTTTTGATCATATGAAGGACCCTTGTTCTGTGGCAGACAGAATACCTGATTTAAAGGGTAATGTCCACCCTGAAATGAATGCTAAAATCCTTTGTCTTTAAAAAGTAAATGAGTTCTAATTAGTGTGTCATGTGAAGCCTGCTTTATTAGCACCTTGTTCAGTTTCAGCTTGCTGCTGTTTAACACACACAGTTTGACTCACTACAGACCCAGCACACAATAAAAATAAATAACATATTATCCCAGAGACTGAGTTAGCAGATGGACAGTTGGAAAAAAAATGACACTTAACAAGTGATCAGTGGATCACACAGAAGATTGCTGTAGTAGTTCATTTAAAGAAAGAAAGAAACTTAATTAAAAAAAATGTATACATTCCCTATCTCTTGCTTCATCCACAAGAAAAATTATTTCACTTTCATTAAGGTTGCTTTAGATACCAGACAACTGAAGTGACCTGAACCAGTGGGAAATGGATGCTTGCTGCTTTTCTAACAGCCCAGCCTACCCTCACTGAATCTCCATTTCTGCCAACACAGAATTGCAGGTGAATCTGTAATAAACGATAATTGCTTATTCTGACATTGGTAGTATGTGTAAAACTGGGCTCGATTCTCAGCTAGAGCGTCTTCTATGTGGAGACATGCGTGAATGGGCGTGCCTTCGTTGAAGGTTGTGCGTCAGGGCCGGCAACTCGGCACGTAAAAATCTACTGCCAATCATTAGCGGACCGGAGTTCCGCTGTGGCGACCCCTAACTGGGAAAAGCCGAAAGACACAACAACATAAGAACTCCATGCATGCATACTGATCTGAGTCATGAAAACAGGAAGGTTAAGGATTTTTTAAATTTATTTTTAAATAAAAAAAAAAAACAAATTAAAAGTATTTTGCAAAGCACTTCTTCATTTGGAAGGACTGCAGCCCAGCAGTCCAATCCCACTATCCACTATTTTTGTGTCAGGAACTCAACATTTCGTTTCAGTACAAAGTACTTCTTTTTGGTTTGTCATCTTCCCCTCCAGTGTTCATCTGGTGACTGCAGTATCTTAGTATTTTGTAAGTTGCCAGTGCTGTCTTCTCAGAGCTGTTTCATTTCAGACCTGTTATGGATCATTCCCTGGCTCTAGTTTTTAAGTGTTTTTCTTTAGTTAGGAGAAATCATCCCCAGTCACAGAACATATCTCTTTCTGTGAAGTTGTTCTGAACTGCCAATTATGTAGGGCCTCTCTGCCATACAAAAAATTGTAGAACTGATCTTTTTCTGTTGGACTTGATTTCCTGACAGTGCAAAGTCCAGGGGTGCATAATTGTGTTGTTTCTGTGAATTATGGTATTCTGCATTTTGACAGTGCCACACAGTTGTCTGCATGATAGAGTTAAAGTAAAGGGTAGTCATATGAGCACTATTTGATAATATTTGCCATGGTGAGGGGTGCATGTGTTTGAGAGATACATGCAGATATACATTAGTGTGGCCATTATTCTGTTCACTATCATCAAAGTCAGCTGTACAAGGAAAGTGTCTTTGGGGGTAGTAGGTCAGGCTGTGCTTGAAAGCAAAGAGTACTGACAAGCTCACAATTCAGTAATCATTGATATGGCTTTTCACTGGATATTGTATGTGCCTGAGAGCCACAAAACTAAATCTTACTGTGGCTATTTTTTATTTACTTTGCAATCAGATATTTCAATCCACAGCTAACCACTAATTGATCTAGCTTGTGAGAGATATTAAGTGAGTGTGTTGGGGGATCTATGAAAAACAGAGATCATCACAGCTTTTAAATGTGGACAATTAATGTTATTTCTTCAAAGTCAAAGGAAGTGTACAGTGGTATTAAAAGTGTACACACCCCTGTTAAAATGCCAAGTTTTTGTGATATAAAAAAATGAGACCACAATAAATCATTTTAAAACTTTTCCCACCTTTAATGTGACTTATAGCCTGTACAATTCAATTGAAAAACAAAGCTGTTAGGGGAAAAAGTATGACAAGAAAAAACGTACAATAAGCTGGTTGCACAAGTGCGCACACCCTTAAACTAATACTTTGTTGAAGCACCTTTTGATTTAATTACAGCATTCGGTCTTCTTGGTTACACATCTGCCCTCAATTGAAGAGACTCTGATTAACACCAAATAATGTTCAGCTGTCCTATAGTTTTTTTCTTACATTTACTTAGTTGCCTGCTACAGCAAAAGCCATGGTTCGCAGAGAGCTTGCAAAGCATCAAAGGGATCTTATTGTTGAAAGGTATCAGTCAGGAGAAGGGTACAAAAACATGTCCACAGCAGTGGATATACCATGGAACACAGTGAAGATAGTCATCAAAAAGTGGAGAAAATATGGGACAACAGTAATGTTGCAAAGAACTGGACGTCCCTCCAAACTTGATGAAAAGACAAGACAAAAACTGGTCAGGGAGGCTGCCAGGAGACCTGCAGCAACACTGAAGGAGTTACAGGAATGTCTGGCAAATACTGGTTGTTTACTTAATGTGACAACAATCTCCCGTATTCTCCATATATCTGGGCTGTGGGGTAGGGCAGGAAGATGGAAGCCTTTTCTCACACAAAAAAACATCCAGCCTGGCTAAAAAATGCAAAACAATACATTGTCTCCCAAAAGCATGTGGGAAAATGTGATATGGTCTAATGAGACCAATGTTGAACTTTTTGGCCACAATTCTAAAATGTATGTTTGGTGCAAAAACAACACTTTGTATCACCAAAAGAACACCATCCCCCACGGTGCAGCATGGTGGTGGCAGTGTCATGCTTTGGGGTTGCTTTTCATAAGCTGGAACTGGGGCTTTAGTCAAGGTGGAGGGAATTATGAACAATTCCAGATACTAGTCACTTTTGGCCCATAACCTTCAGGCATCTGCTAGAAAGCTGAAGATGAAGAGTAATGTCACCTTTCAACATGACAATGACCCGAAGCATACATCCAAATCAACAAAAGAATGACTTCACCAGAAGACAATTAAAGTTTTGCAATGGCCCAGCCAGAGCCCAGACTTAAATCCAATAGAAAATCTGTGGGGTGACCTGAAGAGGGCTGTGCACAAGAGATGCCCTCACAATCTGACAGATTTGGAGGGCTTTTGCAAGGAAGAGTGGGTAAATATTGCCACGTCAAGATGTGCCATGCTGCTAGACTCCTACCCAAGAGGACTGAATGCTGTAATTAAATCAAAAGGTGCTTCAACAAAGTATTAGTTTAAGGGTGTGCACACTTGTGCAACCAGCTTATTGTATGTATTTTATTTGTTATATTTTTCCCTTAACAGATTTGTTTGTTTTTCAGTTGAATTGTACAGGTTATAGGTCACGTTACAGGTGGGAAAAGTTTTGAAATGATTTATTGTGATCTCATTTTATATATCACAAATACCTGGCATTTTAACAGGGGTGTGTACACTTTTTATATCCACTGTACCTAGCGGCACGTTGTCCTGGAATAGTATGCTTGCAAAAGGAATTTTGTGTTTGTATTTTAGAAATACACATGGCATTCAAGTTGGTACTATATTGTTATAATTCCACACAATTTCCTAATGCAGATTTCTTTATATTCAGTCCATCTGAGACATCCATATTTTTACTTTTTCTCACAGGGACACATTTGTTGTAAATAAAATCATAACTACATTTTGCTTTTATAACATAAGAAATAAAATTGTTATTTATCCCTGAAAGATGTGTTCCAACATTTGAAATGTTAACACAGAAAAATAAAAATAAGACAGACATTTCCAGAAATTTTGACTTGGTACTCAGAAATTCAACATGCAGCTGTTCTGTTATCTGTACACATGAAAGCACAGTCACAGATTATAAATGAATGTCCAGATTTTTAGAAGAGAATTACCAGAAAATGTCAGAATGATTTAAAGATAAAAACCTGTATTAGTAGGTTCCACCTATAGGCTAGCGTGGCCAACAGCATGAGACAGACTGCTCAAGTTGCATTGTACTTGATTTTCAGTAGATGTGAGTATTTGATGTCTGCACGGGAAGATATAATACAACCCATATCTGGAATATATCTCTATAGTTTTTTTTTTCATTGCATCAGAAGTAAAACCTTATATCTTTCTCCAGAGAGAACACTTTTTTGACTGCAGGGTTGGCATGACCAAAGCTCCACATGTAGTGTCGCAGAGTGCTGGAGCCATCCGCAGCACTGAGATACACTAAAATCCCTGTGGGTTGAAATCAGTCTTAGGTATTTTTTGTACTAATATATCCTGATTTTAACTCTGAAACTTTTCTAAGAACTATGAAAGGGTGACTGTGTAGCCTTTTGTACATAGATAGTAGGTGCAGGGTTTCCTAGGTATTTGGTATTTCATTTTCACAGTGACATTTTTTAGTATATTTGCTTTCCAATAGGTAGGATGCAGAATGCAGCTTGCTTCCAGAATGTAAATGTACTATGTAGTAAAAATCATCAGTGTTTCACCAGATGAGGTAACATTTATGTTGTTGTAAATATGTTATGTCCTAAGCTTGATATGTTGAACAGGGCAATATGCTTTCGTCAAAATCCGGACTGAGAGGCACTGAAGTAAAAATGTAGAACAGCAGTCTTTGAGACATTGTATAGCTGGGTTTCCAAATGTAATTTCCATTATTGTTTTCAAAAATTGTCAATTACTACCTCTTAAATATAGTATTCTATGGTCAGTAGGTGCACTATACTCAAATCTCAAAGTTATCATTGCATCAGAAGTAAAAGTCATATATAAATTTCACTAGACAGAACAAAATTTCCGTTGTTGCAAATGTCATTGCCTTTCCTAGTACATGAGGTTTAGATAATGTGTTGTGATCAAAATCAGGACTGGGATAGCCCATATCTTTGCTGTAGATATAGAAAGCATTGACAGTAACACAGATGACCAAGTTTGAATAGTGGCATAGGTGCTGGAGGAGATGGGCATGAAAGATGAGAATGAGGACCATTGTGAGTTTGCCATTCTGGTGAGGTGTAATGGTGGTCTTTGATGTTGACTGTATTCCATAGTTTGTAACTGGGAGTTTTCTCACACCAGCAATCCAGTAGTGATCAAAGACACAATGATTTTCAAAGCTTGTGATGGAACACTTGCATGTATGGGGAGAGTACTATTAAAAACAACCCTGTGCTTCCCTTTGGTTCTTTGAGCTGTCTAGAGGAGTGGGAGTGGTGGAGGATTTTGTGGGCCATTTGGTAGGCTGTAGGCTCTAGGGGAGATACAGTAGTGATATTGCCCCCCCCACTGTAGACTCTCAGGGTGTCAGTCATGGCATCTAGCAACAGAGGATGTGTTGAGGCACCCATTCAGAATTTGTCTGTTATAGAAGGTAGAAGATTTATAGAAAGCAGGCATCAGCCTTCATGCCTGCCTTCCTAGAGGATGGCTCCTTGAGGCTGGCTCTTGCCTTGGGAGAAGAATAGGCAAATACCTATAGGAAAAATGTTGATGGTCAACAGAAGAAGAAGCAAAAAAAAAAAAAAAAACAGTAGCTGCATTGAAATGCCCAAGGGTAGGAGTCAGTCATACGTGAGATGTATACTCAAGTTTCCAAGGATAATCCTCCTGAAAGTTTTTTGTTTCTTGTTTTTTTATTCCCCTGAAGGTTTTGTCAGTATAATGCTCTTCCTAAAGATTGATCTGTATATTTTTTTCTGGCTTTATCAAGATTGAACAGAAAGAATAGTGCTGACTGGAAGTCAGTAAAGGTGATTTGTGTTAAAAAAATAAAGTTGATTAACATTGGTTAAAAAAGAACTGTCAAAGAGGTTTGAAATACTCTGTGTTAGATATAGACATGCACAGTAATTTCACTGTTACACACTGGCGCAGTGCATTATACTAAGTTTCTGTTACATGTAGGTATTTGACGTCTGCTCAGGATGAGGAAAAATAGCACATGTCCAGAATACATTATTTATTTTATTTATTTACATTTATTGACCGGGAGTGTCCGACTGGACGTAGGTCCATTTTCAGCAGAGGCCCGGGGAGAAAAGCTCCACAGTTAAAATAAACAGACAGTAGTTACATTGGATTACATAGCGATTAACAATTTGATTAACATAGCAATTAATTACAAGCATATTTACAGATGAAGGACATAGTACATCAGTAGACAACTAGAATCTTTATCTGCAAAGTACATAACAGACATTAACAAATGTTACAATAAGAAGTTCCTGCTGTATAAGTACTAGGCTTATGAGCATCTGAGCTTGCTATAATCAAGGTAGTTAGTGGGATGGAAAGAAAGGTAGTGGTTGGATGGGGTGGGATATATTAGAGTGGGAGTTGCAAGGGCATAGCCAGCATGTTTTTAGGTGCGCTTTTAGTAAAGTTTTGAAGTGGTTGCATGAAGGTATGGCGGTAATTGAGGGAGGGATTTCCATAATTTGGCTATGGCGCAAGTGAATAGTGCTTCATCAGCAGAGTTATTGGCTTTAGTGATCTGTAAGTGATTTTTGTTGCTGGATCTTAGTGGTTTGGTGGTGCGATAGGGTTATAGTAGATTCTGGAGGGATGGGACATTTAGTGGATGGTTTACTAGTTTGTGGGCGAGTGAGAGTTGATACCATTGAAGGAGGTGAGGGAGTTCAAGCCAGCCCAGTTCAGCAAGTGAGAGACAGTGGTGACTACGGTAGGATGCCCCTGTGGCAAATTTGGAGATTTTGTTGTAGCAGGTCTCTAGCTTGTTTAGATCTCATTGCCTTAGGTTGGTATATATTGGAGAGGCATAAAGTAGGGTGGCGATAAGGTGGGAGTTTGCTATTGAAATCTTTGCTGCTTTGGTGAGAAGTTGCTTATTTCTGTATAATGCTCCAAGTTTTTTGTGGACTTTTTTATGGTCATGGATATGTGAATGTCAAATTTTAGTTTATTGTCTATTTCTACTCCTAGTAATTTGGTGTGTTCAGTTGGGTATATAGTAGTGTTGTCTTTTGCTGTGATGTTAAAGTGAGAGTTGTTTTGAGTATGTTTGGTGGGTTGGAAGATGAGTAGTTTAGTTTTGTTTGGGTTGAGTATTAATTGGGCATCAGATAACCAAGTTTTAACAGAGGAAAATGCTTCCTGTGTGACTTTTTTTGCAGTTTGGGTAGGGACTCGGCTGAGCAGATGATGATTGAGTCATCTGCGTATTGTATGAGTGTGCCATGTTTGGTGGCAGAGGCTAGATTATTGGTGAAAACAGAGAAGAGTAGGGGTCCAAGGATGGATCCTTGGGGAACCCCTATGGAGACAGGTAGTTGGGGAGATATGTCATTCTGCCATACAACGGATTGTTGGCGGTCAGACAGGTAACTCTGAAACCAGTTGGTGACTGATTGAGAGAAGGATAGGTTATTGAGGACAGAGATGAGTTGTTTGTGTGGGACCATGTCAAATGCTTTAGATAGGTCTAGGAAAGTAGCAGAGGAAAGATAGCCATTGTTTTTATGCTGCAGGATAGTGTTAGTAAAGGAGAGTAAGGCAGTGGTGGTGCTATGGTTTGGTCGGAAACCATGCTGAGTATTGTAAAGGAGGTTGTTAGTAAGGAGGTAGTCTGAGACCTGAGAGTGTATGCATCTCTCTAGTATTTTGGAGAGTGGAGAGAGAATAGCTATGGGGCTGTAATTGGTTAGTTCTGTGTAGGGGACTTATATGTGATACTTTCCACAGTGTGGGAATGTAACTTTCTGACAGAGATCAGTTAATCAAGACGGATACTGGGTAGGCCAGAGCATCAGCTGCGATTTGTAGGTATTCACAAATACATTTGATTTACAACACATTTCATCCACCAAAAGTGTCACGATTGAAAATGCATTCCACTGAAAACAAAGTTGGCTGAAACACATTTTATAGAAAAGGGTGTAAGGCTATACTGAATCACAGCTAGTGTGGTTTGGGATCATATGAATTACACTGCAAATTTGTGCACCTTGCTAGTAGCCACTGCTGTGTTGTATCGCTGTCTCTAGAAGTTTGTGATTGTGCACCAGCAGTGATTCATTGTGTAAAAAGTTTTCTCGTTCCTCTGTGGTTGTGCAGCTGTAGAATTGGTATATTCAAGTAAGGGAGGGGTGAAACCACCCTGCAACAAACAAGTTTTGAAGAAGTATTGGTTGTATATGAAGTGTTAGATATAATGTGATTTGACTGAGTGCGTTTTAGATTGAATGTGTATTACTTGAATTTTTGGATATCGTGATTGGATGGAAAGTATCTTGGATAAAAAGTAATATGTCTATGTGTGTACATGCACACACACACACACACACACACACACACACACACACACACACACACACACACACACACACACACACACAGAGCCAATGAAGCTACATTTTTATTCCCTTTTCTGGATATTCCACTGCTCCCATCCATTGCGTAGTGCAGCAGTTCCTCCCTGTAAACCCAGACTTTCTCCAACTCTGTTCTGGGGCTGTCATGTATCTCAAGAGTATCTTTGAAGATCATGCCTTTGACTACTTCTGCAGGGTAATTTTTTATTTAATGACCTACCTTTGTCGTCGCCCCCCCCCCCCCCCACACACACACACATTCTTCTGTGGATTACTCCCCTCTGTAGACCGTGCCACTATTCAGGTAGCACCTAGACCAGTGCTGTCCCCCCACACACACACCGTGGGGTCCCTTATCCCTCCCTACCAGCATTACAGAAGTAACAAAGTAACATTCTTGTGACTGCAAACTTGGAATCAGCAAAGCTTGTTGTGCTAAGAGAAAGGGTTTGATTACGTCAAATTTACCACTGCACTACACTGAAATCTCTAAAGGTAGAATAGCAGTCCTGTATGTACTTTGTAGCTAAGTATCCTGTTTACATTGCCTGAAAGTTTTGTAATGAAGTTTCAAAAATGAACTGACATATGGCCTTCTGTACATAGGTATACAATGTGAAGATTCATGGGCCTGCTGCACTGTCACAGTCTGACATTTTGCATTGGACTGAGTTTCTGTTTGGGGGGATGTATGAGTTACTTTCAGGTTGAACTGTGCAGCACCATTAAGTAAAGGCATTTATATTTTTCCGTATTAAGGAACATTTTGCCACTGGAATTTTGATTAGTCTCTCCCCAAAAAAGTTTAGAATAGTATGCAGTAAAGTACATTTTTGAAGGTAAATTATGGTCATATCTTCATAACTGGAATCATCAACTAAGTGCATTCTGTAAGTGAGAAAAATGGTGTCTTATTCTGAGGAATTTGATAGAGTAATTAAAACACTATCAGGTACAGTCATGTATTGTTAAGTACCTCCAGCAGTGCTGTACAGCCATTTGAGTAGTGTTTTTTTTGTGCTGTTTGATTTGCAGGAAACATACATTTCATTTATTTCAGGCTGACAATAACCTTTCCTCTGAAAAAGTCATACCCATTATAATTTTAAATGTTACATCAATATACTTTTGTTTTGCTTGTTCTGGACAGACATGCACATATTTAAGAGTCTGCTGTCTACTTTTTCTGACTGTTATGAAGTCATGTAACATGAAGTACAAGACTATCAAGGGGTCTTGTCTTGAAAATTTCATAACCATACAGTGAAGTATTTGAGATTTATTATCATTTATATGTAGAGTTAAGTTTTCACAGAAGCCTTTTGCACCTCATAAAACACATGTATAATGAGGCAAGACTCATTGCATGGTCTTGCTCCATTTTGTACCACTACTACCCTAGACACCAATCTCCTATGCAAATTAACCCACTCCTATTATTGTACACAGTTCAGAAACTATACAACACAGTTCTATATTATGGTTCTTAGAGTGCAAACTGTGAGAGTCCAGCGGTGCACAGACATCTGTTGTACCATTTGTGAGTGAAGTGATACTCCCTCCCCTGCTAGTATGTTGCTCAGCAGGCAGTGCAGAACACCATACTAGTATTGCAACCTCCCTCCCCCAGAATCCACCACATGGCAGGAAAATCCTCAGTGGCAGTGGGGTCTCCTACAGTGCAAGTAAACCGATTGCTACGCATAGCCTTGTCTTGCCTCTTACTTTGAAGCTGGTGAGTTCCAACCAGTGGGAGCATACCAAGCACCAACTCCCCTCATTGTTATATTATGGTAATGAATTCTCTCCGCTGTCCTGGCTGATGACTGTGGTTTCTTTGTGAATCATAGCCAGATATTATGCATGGTGCAGCAATCTAAAGCAGTATATAATATGGTTTACTAAGTAGCAATATGTAGGTACACGGTAAAGCAGACTGTGCTTGCACAGGTTGCTGTAGATCTCTGAGCTATTTACTGATGCTGTACTACACAGTGATAAATTCCATTCCTGAGCACAGGATGCCTAGTACACATTGGTGCACTAGGCAATTTGTGTGTCATTCAAAAAAAAATACAGTGATTCATGTGTGTGAATGTTAGTGATCCCTGCTGATATTTTGAACATAGTAATCAAACTATGTTCATGAATTGCAGAGTATGTATATATATCTATAATATGTATAGATATGTGTGTGTGTGTGTGTGTGTGTGTGTGTGTGTGTGTGTGTGTGTATATATATATATATATATATATATATATATATATAAAATGATGTTTCATTTATATTTGTTTTGTGGTGTGTTGTAGAATAAAAATGGTATTAAAGCATTTTTCATTAAAATTCAGAGATGCAGTCACTCCTTTTCCTTTGAGGTGGGAATGCAGTCAGAAGATAATTTTAGGTAATTATGCCCATAACATTCAGAGAAAATTTCACAAGAAATTAAGAAATTGTCAAACCAAGGAAAAAGCATAGTCAAAAACAGTCAGTAGTTTTTGGACAGTTCTCTTGAAGTGGTCACTAGGAATGTGGCAAAGAAACTACGATAGTCATGAATGTTGTACCAAGATAAACATAACACAAGCAACTAGCGGAATTTTTGAGCACATCTAGCTTTTCTATTAGTTCTGTTAAAGAGTTGTTGCTGCTGTGACAATGACATTTTTGCCTGCAGCGTAAGTTTGTATATGCAGTGATGAAAATATCACCAGAAGATTTAACGGTTAGTATGTTGTTTTTCCTATATTTACACAGTTAGTTCATTTCTGCCTTGCAAGTGCTTTGTATAGGTCTAAACAAGAAAATATTCTACATAATTAAGAGGCACTGTTAATATCTTTCTCTTGTATATATTTATTCAGGTGGTGGCATTGTGGAAGTTAAATCAGAAAAACTGGATTTCAAGGAGAAAGCACAGTCAAAGATTGGCTCTATGGGCAATGTTGGCCATGTTCCAGGTGGAGGACAGAAAAAGGTAAACTAGGAGAAAGTAATTGAAGGGTGTAGAAAAAGTGAGGAGTAGTGTTAGGAAATTTGGAAGACGTTTGTGTAAAGGTGAATGATGACATGTTACAGGTAGAACTTGATCTCTAAAGAGAGATAAGGAGAAAGGACTAGAAGTCTAACCACTTGTAAGAAATCTAACAGATTAAATGATATGATTACAGCTGTATTCAAAGAGCGAACAAAACAAGTAAGATAACAACTGTCAGTAAACTAGAAAGATAAAGGAAAATGGAATGATTACAGCTCACCATAGCAAAAAATATATATGGTAAAAAAGCAAACATTTTTGTAGCAGTAATTAAACAGTAAAGGATTGTAAACACTGCCCAAAATATGAAACACAGGATACTTGTAGATCTCATCTAGTGTTTGCTTTGTCCTTTGGGATCTGTGTCTTGCACAGTTTACTAAGGCTTACCTGCAGACATGCCAGATTCATGTTACTCTATCAAAAGCATTTTAATTGCATGTTGTGTGGTTAAAAATAGCTGAAACCACTTTTGGTGATCAGAAAACAAAGATTTTTTGAAGTGATGTTAAGCACGCGCGCACACATATGCTCTCATCTTATATGTACCAACTACAAGTCACACAACAATAGGGCAGTGCATCCTCAGAGACTGATGACAGTTGTTTTCAGATATTTTCTTCTGACAAACAACAATCAATCAAAAAGCATTTGATGACCTAACAATTTCCTTGACATGCTCTGTATAAGCTTATTTGGCTGTTTTTTTAATTCAGTTAATCTTGCTCACTCATTCTCCCATTAACCACTTAATCCAGTTCATGGCTGCAGTAGAGCCAGAGCCTATCCCATCATTTAGTGAATGGAAGACAGAGAAGCAAAACTTGAGTAGAATGGCAGACTTTCACAGGACACACACACACACACACACACACACACACACACACACACACACACACACACACACACACACATCTTTGGGCAGTTCAACTGTAGCATGTTTTTCAGATTTTGCCATTTAACTAATTTAAAAATACTTAAAACAAATTATGGACTCACAAAAGACTCAAGGCAAACTACCTTATTAGAAGGTTAGGCACTTTCATCTTAGTATTTCAACAAAGACTTGGTCAGACCTAAAGTGAAAATGTGCCAATGTTTAAAATTCATCACAATTTACTCTGAAAATAGCAAATGAAAATGAAGGTTTACCACTTGTGACAAAATATTTCTGTATGTTTAAAAACATGCTTTATAACAAAATATGAAAATTAGCTAAGTATCTGATTTTTTTCAAAGGTGTCAGTGTTAAAATACTTTACAGTGTAAGAAACTTCTCTGTGTGGAAGATTTTCAGTCCATATATCTGTAGTTAATCACTGTATATTAATCAGATCGGACAATAATAGTAGAAGTAGCGAACTTAAACTCGTCTTAAGTAAAAAAAAATAATAATAAAAAATATATAATTGTACAGAATTACTAAGTATTCGAAAGTAATTCAAGCAAGGCAGGTAGTCTGTTTCCAGTCGAAAATCCTTTATTAAGTACACAGACAAGTGATCCAAGTAAAACAAAAATAGAGTAATAGTTTCCTCACAAGCTTTCTAAACACACACATATATATATATATATATATATATATATATATATATATATATATATATACTTTTTATCAGGCAAGGGAGTGGTTTATTGTGTTGTCAAACAACATGTTATTGGTTGTTGTTGTTTGTCTTTCGGCTTTTCCCAGTTAGGGTTCGCCACAGCGGAACTCCGGTCCGCTAATGATTGGCAGTAGATTTTCACGAACACCGAGGTGCCAGCTTGACATCCAACCTTCAACAAAGGCACGCCCATTTACACATGTCTTTCGAATGCCACCCAACAGCAGGGAGGACATGCAGACTCCACACAGAAGGCACTCTCCGCACTCCAGCCGAGAATCGAACGGGAGAACCTCTTGCTGTGAGGCAACAATGCTACCGCTGCACCACCGTGGCTGTCAAACAAAGTGTTATTGGTTTGTTTGTGTCTTTCGGCTTTTCTGGTTAGGGGTCGCCAAAGTGGAACTCCAGTCCGCTAATGACTGGCAGTAGAGTTTTACATGCTGGCTTGCCGGGCCTAACGCACAACCTTCAATGAAGGAACGCCCGTTCCCGCATGTCGCCACACAGAAGACGCTCTAACTGAGAATCGAACGGGCAACGTCTAACTGTGAGGCGACAACGCTACCGCAGCATCACCATACACATGTTAAATTCACATCCCTTCCCCCATCAGTGTGACATTCGAGCTGGTCCTGCCGTACTTAGTAGCTGTCATAATAATATAACCCTTATGTATTTTAAATAAACTTTATAATGATGTGGTACCTCTTATTTAACCAGATTATTAAGTCTGTGATTTTATCCAAGACAGTATACTACATAGCTGGAAATATATCAGCCTTAGTCTATTTGACAGTCAAAAAATATCTATAAATATATACATATATATATATATATATATATATATATACATATTTGCATGTAAAAAATAAATTGTAAAAATCATATTATATTTTCATAACCTATTGTTAACAAAGATCGCTTTCGTCCTTCTAGACTTCAAGTCTGTGTACAAGAACCCTAAAAACTATCTATAAAAATATTATTACATAATTAGTTAGTATTGTTATTACACATCATTTTAAATAAAGTGGAAAAAAGAGAACCAGAAAAAGAAAAAATAAGAAAAATGTATGATGATGGAAACAAAATATACACTTAAATTACAGCTGATTTAAAATTGTATTTAAAACCAACTGGTAGAATAAAATAAAATAAAATTTGTCATGTAAACAATGTGGCAATTGTCTAAGTTCCAGTACTGCTAATCAAACCTGGGTCACTTAGGCCATAGTCATGGCGTCATCCATCTATACCACAGTGCTAGCGAAAACTCTAATCTCTCGCTTTTACTGTAAAAGGCCTGTATCTGCATTTTGTCCATTTTGGTAAATGCGGAAAGGTAAGTCAGCATCCAAGTAAACTATCTGTTAACAGAACCATTTCCATTTGCCTTTCCATTATAACAGAAACTGGTAAGTTGCTACCCAGAGACCTCTGCTTATGTTATAACTGATTCTTGTGGCTGAAACATCACCAAAAGGCATTCCTTTATATAAAATATGTATTGGGAAAGTACCTGGAAAATATTCATCATACCACATCCTGAAGTAGTGCTGAGTGAAGGGACAAATGTTTCCACTAACAAGAAGACTTTCATAGTTACAAATTTTCAGTGTTCTCTTCAAACCATCTTTTTATGGCAGAAAGCATTAGAGGTCAGCAGAAACAAGCACTTTCAGAATATCTGACTTCTTACAGCAGGGATGCAGAGGTTATTTCATATTTAAAGGTCTGCTTTGCAGACATATAACACTGCTTGCGACTGGACTAATATGACACAAATGCAACATAATGAGTGCAGACTTTGTTACCTTGGTCAGTATACACCTCTTGCACACTCTAGCTCACTCAGACTGATGTGATCTTTGGAATGAGCATATGAATATAAACTGAAGAAATGTTTCCCTGTATGGTGGTTTCATAGTCTGTTCTTTATATGAAACAGATGCCATGCAGATCATTCATTGCTTGTTGTTATGAAATCTGAGTCCTGAAATTATATGTATGTGTATAATTATATATATGTATATAGGTATGGTAAATTTCTAAGAGGCACTGGAGATAGGACGTAAAAGAGAGGTTTATATTTCACAAAGTTATTATTATAGCCCTGTACTCTTCCCTTATCAGACCCATTATCAAGTACAATGCCCCCTTTGGCATGTACCTTGCCAAGCACATGCAGCAGTTGGAGAGACCACAGAGGTTCCTGACCAGGAAAATCCAGGGTCTCAAACACCTATCCTATACAGATAGACTAAAAGCCCTGTCCCTCTACTCAGTTTCATACAGACTGCTCAGAGGTGACCTGTGTCTGGCATACAAGGCCATTTCAGACCCAGCCTTGATGGAGTTGCTGCATATCCGTAAGACAAACTCCACTCGTGCAACCCACACGCAAGGCCCTAACCTGGTCTGTGATATTAATAGAACTTGTTGGGAGGACAGATTTGTGTCTCAAAGACTCCCCTGTTTGTGGAATAGACTCCCTCTCCATGTCAAGCAGAGTACATCTCTAGTCCTCTTTAAGAGGAACCTGGATGACTGGATGGGAAACAGAAGATATAACCCTGGGATCCCACCCGTGTCCCTGCTGAACAGGGGAAAGAGATGCTGACTTTGAGGGAACATGGGCGAAATTCTTGCCTAGGCTTATAAGGACCTCTGGGCCAATAGCCTAGTATCATCCTGTGACCCTATAAAATAAAAGTAATAATCCACCTGACTTGAAACAAAACAAAGCACTGCCACCAGCTTCCAACAACTGTATTACAATTTCTCACAACTGTTTTAGATACAGGCTAAGTCTCAGGCTGTAGTCCTCAACCAGGCCCAAATCACAGCTTTATAGTCCAGATAATTTTTCCAGGTATAGACCAAAAGTTATCCCCTGATGAGCTGTCATACTTCACACTTTCAGTGTTGTCCAGGCAAGCTCTGACTCATTCTTTTTGAACTTCCAATTGAAGAATGAACTTTTTGCTTTTACTACATCTAGTCCAAGTCCTTTTATACCACAGTAATTGTCAGTTAGTTCTTCTAATACAGACTGTTCCCACACGCATCCTACATAGTGCAGCACACATTTAAAGACATATTTCTGTTTTTCAATGTTCATTATGATGCAACCCACCTCCCAGTGCAAAAGCAGGAGATTGGGAGCCATAATAATGCTGTATAGGCTCTTGATAACCCATCAACATTTCTGTTGGCTAGCCAGGCCTGTCAGTCACTATATATATATATATATATATATATATATATATATATATATATATATATATATATATTGAAAGGACTGAAGGGATAATGACAGCCAGTATAACTTTGTATTGCTAGTGGTCTGCCTACTCAGCCATTATAATGAAGCATGATCAGTTACCAAACTGAAGTGCCTACCTAACAAACACTATTTAACTGCATAAAAGGCCCAGTCTCTAGCCAGACACACTGTTTCAGTAGCTACGTATATCCTGTCTGCATTGCTCAACATTCTGCTAATTTAGCTCACTTGAGTGTCTTAGGAGAGCCATGCCCCCCAAACCTATCTCTGATGCATCAGTATGTAGGGTAAGTTCTTTGTTACACTGATTTCAGGCCATTTTAGTAGAATATATAAATTATTTTAAGCAGCCCACCTTGTGTTTGTTATAGAAGATCTGTCTGTGCTGATTTCAGTTTATAACAGAGCAAGTTAGGTTGTAATGGTAGCTTTTAGAAAAAAGTGTAATATTGTCATCATTCACAAATGAGCCTGTTACATTAATTATATAATGTCATGGTATTATACATTCTGGATTTACAAGTGCGTACTGTGAAAGAATTATTTTATTACTGTAAAATGAAAAATCAATGCCATAAACATTCGTATTCAGAACTATTGATTTGTTTTTATTAGAAACTAACGTTTGTATTGTGACTTGGAAAGACCTCAAGAGCAACATTATTGTCAGATGTGAAAAAGAAGTGTATTTATCAGTTTTGATTGCTGCAACAAAGTATGACCTTAAATACTTTAAAAGCTGAAATCTGTTTAACAATTTCTTTGTAATTCTTGGAAATATTTAGCTAATTTGCATTTATGAGTGTTTAAATCTATATAAAATGTTTAGGGTCTTACTAAATTTACAAATGTCTTTATATTTAGCAATATATGGGCTAAGAAAATCTAAAATTCATGTTGCACTTCCTGAGAATAACTGAATGCTAACTAAAGATATTTAAGGTCAAATTTCAGTCACTTTTCTGGCTTTCAGCTTGTGCATTGTTGCTACTCTGGAGATCTGCCTTCTTTTCCCTTCTCTCTTCACTTTCTCGTAAGCTTCCCTGTCACATCTCCAGCATTCCAGTATCATTCACCTTCATTTTTTGCCTTTATCTTTGCAGTGCCAAAGGGAATATCTGGAATTTTTTACACCTCTAGAGAGGCAGCTTTGTTATCTAGAAATGGGGACATCACAGACTGAAATTTTAGTTGATAAAATTTCAGTTCTAAAGGCTAAAACTAGTATGCTTCTCTTATAAAGGTTACTAAGGCAAATCTTCCAAGCTTCAACTGGGGATAAACATACTGAAGAAAAGTTGGTTTTAAGGTAGGGGTCAGTAGTATGAAAGTAAACGTTAATATTACTTTCAGCTAGTCGCTCACACTAAAATCACTGGGGATGTTACCATTTTTGCTGCATGAAGAACACTTACACCAGATGTGAATGTGTTAGCATACTATCTACATCTTTCACCACAACTTACACTTTACTGCCACTGATGTCATAGTTACTCCTGGAGATAATCAGTCCCATTCTCAACCTGACATTGCTCTACTATCAGGAAGTCAACCGTTCACATCTGTATCCCTCACACATGCCATATAGCATTTATTTGGCATATCAAGCAGGAAGGAGAACACAAGGATTACCAGGCGGAAAAATGTGTAGAAGTGTTATTACTGTGGCTTTGCAAAGGCTGTGCCCCAATTCCTCTTGTCATTGTCCTTTTCTTCCTAAGAGCTACAAGAACATCTTCCTATGATTTACAAAGAAAGTAAATGACATTGACAGGATGTTTAGGTTTGCTGATGCTAGCTGGCTGTCATTCCTGTTTTTGACAGAGTAAGCCAGGTCTCCCCAACTTTGATCCCTGCAGTAGTATAACAGAACATGATTTCCATTGTCTATACAACATATATCAAATCACTGCACGGTGTGCACTGTATACTGTCACTGGCAATTTTATTTATTTATTTATTTATTTTTCCTTTGATTTATACTAGGAACAGTTAAGGTACATTACTATTTTCATAGTACCGGTCTAGAAACACTATGGACAAAACAACATGAACATTAGAAATCAGTCAAAACAACAGCAACAGTAACTGTCCGCAGAATATTTGTTCAACATTTTTAAAATACTACCTGCTCTTGTTAGTTTACAGTATCCCTCAGCAAATATTGTATCATAGCCTTGATATAGATATAATGTAACCTGGAAAAATTCCATCTTATGCCTAGAGTGTTCAAATGTCAAACAGATTTAATATAAATAAATATTGCAGCATGTTACCTTTATTTAGGTAGCCTTGCACATTTTAAGGACATGCACAGAACTGCACTTTCCTGCCAGTAAACTGTCACACTTTTTTTAAGGTCACAAGTTTTTAGGTTACAACACTAAATGTTGTAATTTATGTAATTTTATAATCTTTTGGTGGTGACATTAGGCAGGACAGCACAGTAAATGTAAGCAAATATTATGAAGCATCTTAGAAACTCATTGCTGCCTTAGAGTGGAAAAACAGTATGACAACTTTTTTTATTTTTTAAGGTAGCATATCCATACTGGCACCTTGAGCACACACCCTTTCAGTCTCACCCTTCCTGTGGCTCTACTTTCAGTATCAGTGGAATTTCTGTAATGAGCCTTGTGCACCAATGAAATTACATATAACCTGTTTCAGATTTTACAGTTTGCATCATCACTATACTGTATGAAATAAAACTCCTTTCACTTTTTAAATGCAACAGTGATATCAGTGCAGCCCTCTCTTATTTAGAGATTACTTTTTAAATCCAGCATTCATTGAAGTGGTAGACATTTTGTTAATAGAAGAGCACTTATGGAGTAAACAAACAAGTCAGAAATAACTAAATTAAATTAGGTCTTATGAAAATAAATACTTGTGTACCAGCAGATTGGAATAGTGGGATAAAGCCCTGACTACAGCCCAGGCAACCTGGATTCAGTTAATAGTTCTGGTGGCTGAGGTGCTGCCAGGGACGTAGGAGGGCCCATCCTGGAAGGGGGGAGGAAGAAGTAAGTGCATGGAGAATGTAAGGTGGTTAGATTTCCCTGGCAGAGACTGAAAAACAACTGCAGAGTGTTTAATGAGTGTGAGTTGGGCAGCATGCCAGCTTCAGCTCATTGCAGAAGTGAAATGTTGTCTGCCCATTGCACACCCACAGGGTGTTACTGGAGCATGCACAGGGTGGGGACAGAAGTTAGAAAAATAGTTCCAGCAGCTGTATGATGTACCTCGGGATGCCTTGATGTCCTTGACAGCCCCAGTCCTAATTGGATTTAGTCCAAGTGAGGCTAGGAGGGTTAGGTAGACAAGGCAATCAAAGAGAGGCTCTGGTGGATCCACTGATTGCCAGTTGTGAGAGGCAAAAAAATGAAGTAAAAATAAATAAATAGTTCCAGATGCTTAGTGCAGGAAGTGTCTGTTGTGAAACACATTTAAACTTGGATTGCAGGTGCCATCTGCCTATTCCTCAAATGATTAATCAAGATCATTTGTTGCTGGATGCAACATGTCAGAGCACAGAGCCACAGCTCCCAGCTGAGACCAAAATAAGTTTAGGCATTAGCAGCAATCAGTTACATAAATAATTTGTGCTTGTCAGATTGAACTGTAAATTGAAATCTAAGTATGCTGCTGGCATGTACCAAATTAAATGTCACTACATATTAAATTAATTGTTTAAAGTCTGACTTTAAGAATTATTCACCATCAGGACAGCTTGCTAAGAATGGCTAGCTGATCTAGTACAGGACATATCAGGTCTGCCATTTGTCCCTCCATGCATAAAGTCTACTTTTTTTTAGTTTCTGTCCATTTTCAAGATGCAGAGCCCTGGTTCTTAGATTGTTGTTTAATGTGACACAGTTGGCAGCTACTTGTATTTTAATAAATGAGTGCTACAAGTTAACTGCATCGAGATATGTTTCTGTGGTGGTTAGATAGTTAATAAATGCCTTAGTTTAGCCTTCCAGCTATCCATTGTTTTGTTCGCCAAACAGACTGTAGCATATCAATCTTTTTTTTTTTTTTTCACATTCCTCTTTATTGTTATATTTCATAATAAAAACAGGACTAACAACATACAGCATAAATAAACAAAATGACACAATATGAAAAAAAAAAAACAGACATATACATTATAAACTATGTACAATTATACATTGCCCAGTTATATATATAGAGAGTTAACAAATAGCGTTTGGTAAATGTTGCATATCAATCTTATATTCTGCTTCTGGGGTGTGAATGCCATATCCAGTGCTAGTAGATGGTGCTGGAATATTTCCTGTTCCAGTATCCTCTTTTTGCTGTATTTTCTGTTTTCATTTTTCGAGTTCATCTATACATCATGTAATGGGTATCTTGCTTACTTTTGATGCACAAATCTGATTAAAAAGATGAAAGCCGATAATAATTGAAGTATATAATTACACTGTTGAGAAGGGTCTTCCTTTTTCACACCTGAAATATGTATGTGTGTGTGTGTGTGTGTGTGTGTGTGTGTGTGTGTATATATATATATATATATATATATATATATATATATATATATATATATATATATATATATATATATATATATATATATATATGTATATGTGTGTGTGTGTGCGTGTGCATATATGCATTATGTTAAAATAAAGGTGTGTGTACAAACACGCACACAGTCATTCGTCATCTGTACTCACACACACACACACACACACACACACACACACACACACACACACACACACACTCACACACTCACCATCAAGCCTCCTTCAGTTGAACTTCAGACCATTTGTTTGCTGGTGTTGGGGATCTGTCCAGGGGTAGGGACCATCATTAAAGTAGCCATTAGTGTTGCATGTCCTTGCTGGTTTCCTAATAATGGGCACATTTTTGCTATTAGCTTAACCCGTTCTCCTTCGGTCTGGGGGATGTATGTCCCATGTCCCCACTGGGCCTCGATGCTTTTTTGTACTCAGTCCAAGCACCCATTCACCTGTTTAATGAAGGCGACCACCCATTAGAGACTTGGTGCATTACACACCCGCTCCGAGTCAAGTGCTCTCCTTCTTTCTCTGAAGGACTGCAGTTAACCATGACTTAATCCACTCACCTTCCTCTCCAGTCGAGGTGCGCCCATCCTGCCTGCCATCCGTTTTAAGCACCCAAGCTGGTAATCAGACTTAGGTTGCCTGGGCTGTAATCAGAGCTTTATTCCTCTATACCACCAGAACTAGATCATACACACCATAGTTTTGTTTCCATAAATTTCATTTAAACAACAGCATCTAGAGAAGACATTAGGCTAAGACCCCAGACGATATTGGTGCAGTATAAACTTTCTGTGAGTTTGAGTTTTTATGTAGTTGCACATCTGGGTCAGAGTAGATGTTACATTAACTTATGGCAGAATTTATGAAAGAATTACAAAAAAACAATTGTTTGCAACTCATGATTAGCAATTGCAAAGTTTTATGTACACTTAATATACAGTGACATGCCAATTATTTATCAGTGTCTTGTGTTAAGTAAAGATCAATGTTTATTGGCTGTTCACAGGGTACTGTTCTGTGTTATTGGAACTGTCAGCCACCTGTGTGCTCTAAAGCAGAAGTCTCAGGAGGGAACAACACTAGGTGGGAGAGTGGGAAAAACAAAACCAATTCTTCTCTTTGGCATTATTGCACTTTACCTTTTGCTTTTTTTTTTTTGACTTGGAACTTAATTTTCTCCCCATCATCTCATTCATTTTGTTTATGCGTTTTGCCCCACATTGATTTTTTTAACTGTAGAGAGAGAAGGGGAAAGAAGATAGGAAGGGTGTAAAAGAGTCCTCACAAAATGGTGGCTCTTACAGTCCAGGTAACGCCATGTTCCGGTCTCCACTGATTTCTGAATCCTCAATACCTGAAGAAACAGAGACAAATGCATGAGACATGCCCGTAAGTATTTCTTTATACTGAATGCTTTATGTAATACAAGATGTTTGATAAAAGCTCGTTCCTGGCAGTAGCCGCAGTCGTGTGTGTTCATCACTTTTTTTTTAAATAAACAATGCATCTATTAACTATTTTAACATTAGCCTGGATGATTTTAAAATATTGTGAACTTGATATGTTAATCTGACTTGGAATTCCTGAAATGTCAAATTCACAGTCTTTCAAAAACATATTTTCATTTGTTTGTCATGCCATCCCACAGCTTCCTTGGTAAAACAAATCAAGTCAAAACAGAAATTTACCAACCAACTAAATATAGCTTATGTTGAATTGCAGATTATTTTACAAAATCCTATCTCCTATGTCTTGTACTGTTAAGTATAATGACTTATTTATCAGTGTATATGGAGTAGACATATCAGAAATGAAGAATGAATGTGAACAACGTAACATATATGTCGTTACTACGTATGACATTTTAAGTGAACAAATGGTTGAGTTATAAAACAACACTAGAATTATCTTTTTAAATTTAAAGAAAATATGATGTTATACAGGTCCCCAGTGTTCTCGTTTCGAAGGTGAAGGAGCATTAAGGATAGGTTAGTACATAGTAAATTTGTGGCTCCAAGTAATAAACTATATAAGGTTCCTGCACAAAGGGGGACATTCCCGTCTGGTAAATGTGTAGTATGCAAGTATGTAGTTTGTACTTTCGAGAACATAAATGGGCATGGGTTTAAAGCAATGGGTACATTTTGTTGTGATACAGAATGCATAATATATGCTTTAAAATGTCCATGTGATATGTTCTATATAGTGGAAAGCAAGAGGGTTTTCAAGTTATGTTTACAGGAACATGTTCAGAGAAATAAAAAATGGTAAACTTGAAAGCCCTCTTGCAAAACATTTTTTGCAGCATCATAATGGTAGCCCAGAGGGCCTGCAGGGTACGATTTTAGAAAAAGTGGAAAAACAAAATGTATTTATGAATATTAAGAAACAGCTTTTGTTGAAGCAGTTTTTATTTTGAAATATGGCACTTTAGCCCCAGTAGGGATTAACGTGGGATGTATTTGAAAAGTTTTAATCTAGTTTTAAATTGTTTAATTAGATAATTGATGTAACTAAGTGGTTGATTATATTGTAGAAAAGGTGAAGTCTGGTATCTCTTATTTACTCCATTGAAGTCATTGTTGTGCCAAGGCGCTAGAGATTTTAATAAATTCTTTTTCAGTTTTCTTGGTCACTGGTTTGGTCGTATTTTATTTATTTATTTATTGGTTTTCAGTTGTTGTCATTTTTATATCAGAAATATTAACTGAAATGTAACATACCAACATTTTGTCTGTCAGTATTTGAAATGATAAGAAACAGTTAACTTCTGGCGTACACACTTTCTGTGTCTGTTTTGCATTTGGTGTGGAATACTTGTCACAGGCATTTGGAAGTCTGCAAATGGCACAGGTCACTTCTTAGTATTATCAGACACCTATGGCAAAGCAGTGAATGGACAAGTATAACATGGAATATCCCAGTATTTGCTTCTTGCGGTACTTCCTTAGAGGCAGACGTCTGGAGTGATCCTGCTAGAAATGTTGTAGTTGCTGAACATTGATGAGATGTCATGGTTAATGTGCCTTTTTCATGTACCATGGAAAACTGTGTTACTCTTTAAGGGCAGACTGGGGTGGTGTTCCACATTTTCAGAAAGGTGGACAGAAAGGTGTGTACTACTTATACAGGGAT
Organism: Protopterus annectens; assembly: GCF_019279795.1. Lineage (NCBI taxonomy): Eukaryota > Metazoa > Chordata > Ceratodontiformes > Protopteridae > Protopterus > Protopterus annectens. Next base: position 1,186,689,073 of record NC_056747.1, on the reverse strand, counting down.
GTCATTCTTCAGCCTTCCAGGGAAAGCCCATGCCAGGATTTTGGAAAGAAGGCTTTGACCGACAGTTGAGCAACTAATTGTAGAGGAACAATGTTGATTCATATTCTGCTGCCTTGATACAGTGGGTCAGGTATTGACCGTTGCATATATTTTGGGGAGGTCATGGGAGTCTGCCAGTGCATGTGTTTTGTAGATAAAGCTAGGAAAGGCATATGCTTACGCTTTTCAGAATGCCTTGTGGAAGGCGGTGCAACAACAGTACAGAGGATCCTGTGGTCGCTGACACGTGCTGTTGAGTTCCTGTGACCAGCATAAGTTAGTTATGTGTGCTTTCTTCACTTTAAGTTGAATATGTTTTTGGTGGACCTAGGACTTCATTAAGGGCTTATCTTGTTTCCTTTCATGTTCATAAATTGTATAGAGGAGAGATCAGGGTGCAGCCAAGGTTTGGAAAGTATCTAGCCTGAGGAATTGAGGGTCTCATTGTTGCTGTTTGCAGATAATGTTGCTGGCTTAGCTTCAAATAACTGCAGTTTGCTGATGATTGTGGAGCTGTTATAGTGAAAATCAGCACCTCTGAGAGCAAGGTCAGTGTTCTGCCCTAGAAACAAGTGGACTGCCATCTACAGATGAGGTGGAGTTTAAGTATCCTGAGTATTATTTTGAGTATTTACAAGTAAAGGTAAAGGGGCAATATGATTGACCAGCAGATACAAGCAATGTTAACATTACTGCAGGAATTATACCAGATGATAGGGGTGGAAAAAACTGAGTTATAAGATGAGTCTCTTAATTTAGTAGTCAGTCCATGTCCTCATCCTTAATGTGGTCACCTACACTGGGTATGATCCAGAGAAGGAAACCATAGATACAAGTGACAATAATGAGGTTCCTTGGCAGAAAAAAAGGGTGCACTCTGATTGGTTGACTGACAGCTCAGAGTAGAGCAGTTGCTCCTTAAGGTTAAGAGCACTTATTTGAGCTGGTTTGGGTGCTTCATGAAAATGCCCTCTGGTTGTCTCCAGTGAAAAGTTTATCAGACATGGCCCACTAGGAGGAAGTCCTAGGACAGACTGAGGATATACTCAGGGGAGTGTAGCTCTCTGTTTGGAAATGCCTGAAGTTCCCTTAGGATGAGTGGAAAACTGTTACTGGGGATAGGTGAGTCTGTCTGTCCTGCTCAGCTCACTGATGCCATGACTCTTAACCAGCCCAAGCCATTTAGAAAATTGAATGATGGATGGTTGATGTCATGACATGTCTTCTTGGCTTTTCATTTGTGCCCGAGGTAAGTTGGTGCCAGCTGTTGACTGCTGTCTATACTTCTCTCAAGGTCTTTGGTTAGGAAGGAGTTTCAGTGGGTGGTAATTCAGTGGCAGTAATGAAGATGTAGATAAACTTCTTGACACACCAAATAGCTGAAAAAGGCAGTCACCTAAGTAGCTTATGTTTGGTTTAGCTCATACTGGTAGCTGTATAACAGCTCTAAAGAAAACCATTTTTGCATATAGAAACACCTTATTCTTGGAAGAAAATGCACAATTCATTTTGTTTTTGTACCAGTGATAAGATTACATTATTATTACATTGCTGATGTTATGTTACAGCAGTTGTATTCCAATGTATACACAAATGCTTAGCAGCATATACTGTTATGTGAATGTTATGTGGAAAGTGTCTGTGCATCTAAGGTGAGCATGACTTTCTTCCTATTTGTTTGTCAGCAAAAGCAGCACTAATGTTCACTCCTACTCATTTAGCATTATTTTTATTTTGAAAGTTGGCTGTAGTTGAGTCCTCCATTTCCAGTAAATAACGATTTCCTGAATACTGTTTTGACTGTGACCTGTTGCATAGTTTGAGATGTGTATATGTATATATGTATATATATATATATATATATATATATATATATATATATATATATATATGTGTGTGTGTGTGTGTGTGTATATATATATATATATATATATATATATATATATATATATATAGAGAGAGAGAGAGACGTGTGTGTGTGTGTGTGTGTGTGTGTGTGTGTGTGTGTGTGTGTGTGTGTGTGTGTGTGTGTGTGTGCTCATATATGGGTACTAGTCTGAATATCGAAAGTACGTTTAATCAAAACGAACTTGAGCTAATTCACTTTAGCGAAATTGCATTTTATCAAAAATACACTTTCGCTAAAAAAAAGAAGAAGAAAAAACAACATGCACTTTGCATGTAGATGAAGTTCTACATCAACATGTAGTGTTGATTGTACAACTAAGCAAACTGTTGCTTATATCATGGTACAGCAGGGATAAGGGAATATTCCCTTTTCCCCACTGTAGTGCGATCTCAGAGTGAGAATATTAAAGTGGGGGGTTTGGGGGGGGCACAGCCCCCTACATGCAGGGTGCAGCAGGGCTTGCCCCCTGCATAAACGTCCGTAGTGATTTATTTGTGTAGTTTATTTGGCTTGTTTTTTTTTTTCACAAAAGTGCATTTTCACTAAAATACACTTTCGCGAAAGCTCAGGTACGTTTCACTGAAATGTACTTTCAATGTTACAACATAGATCCATATGTATTTATATATATATATATATATATATATATATATATATATATATATACGTATGTATGTATGTATATGTGTGTGTGTGTATATATATATATATATATATATATATATATATATATATATATATATAAATACTTTAGTTTTATATAGCAGTTAAAGAAAATGGACCTGCGGACATGTTTTTTTGAAATAGATTGATATATTGCTGCTTGAGGTGAAAGGTACAGACTGTATTACAGATGTCCACCTAAATTGTGACTACAAAAATGCAAATAGTTTTTAGTTCTTGCAAATTTGGTAGGTTTGTCTTTAGCCATTCTGCTAGTCAAGAGTTTAAGCTGGAAATGTTATCTTTATCTAACGTTTATTTATTTCCTCATTTAGGTCATACCATTGACACTGCATCATATTTCATAAGCCTGTTTGGAAAAGATGTTAACCAGAGTTGTGCATAGCATCACTGTGTTATCAGTGTCTGTAAAATGTGAATGACATCAAATCTGTTTACTGAGGACATGCAGTAGGTTAGAATGGAGGCAAGAAAGACTTGTACTAAAAAAAAATCAAATATTAGTAAATGGAAAAGGATTTTTAGTTGGTGCCAACAACACAACTAACACCCATTCAGAGCTAAAGTGTTTCTCTGGTATTAAATATTTGTGTGATTTACTATCCTATGGCCTTTCTTATTCCTTCATCAAGGTTCATTTATTGACCATTTCAGCATATCTACCCATGGATTTTCCTCTTTCAATGCATTCTCATGTTAAAATGCTTTTGAAAGGGGTTTTGAATAAGAGACTTCCAGGGAAACTGGTGGCCCCTCCTTGGGATCTTAATATTATGTTAGAGAAGCTAACAGTTAACTCTTTTTAAACCAGCTAATCTGGCTGACTTGAGGTTCTTAATATGGAAAACTGTTTTACTGTTTGGTCTGACCTCTGCAAGAAGATGAGTTGCAAGCTTTTACGGTGAGCCATCCATATCTCATTTTCAACAGAAACAAGGTTTCTTTGAGAAATAATCATTCTTCTATGCTTAAAGTGGTATCCAAGTTTACTTTAAACCAGACACTCCATCTCCCCATTTTCTTTTCTGAACCTAAAAATGAGGAAGAAGGGATACTCCATACCTTTGATGTCCACAGACAACACCGGAGTACTGTTTTGAGAGAATTACATTTTTCAGATCTTTGGATCAATTGTTTATTTCTTTTGAAGGTAAGAAAAAGAGACAACCTGTGTCAAAATGGACTGTTTCCAAATGGTTGCTTAAGGCTATTACCTTTTGTCATACTAAGCATAACAAAACTATTCCAGGCAGGGTCAAGGTCCACTCTACCAGAGCCTTGGTTTCATATATCACATTTTGGAAAGTGTTGGAGTCTAGAAGCAGCAACTTCATCCTTTATACATATGTTTATGAGGCATTACAAGCTTGATTCCTTCTCTAGGTGTAGATCAGGCTTTGCTAGGACTATTCTCCAGGGGATGCTGGACCCTTCCCCCCTTCCAGCTCCCAAATGTAGTAAACTAAGATGATCTATCCATATAGCTAAGAATACTGCAGCAGTGATCAGTATGATGAACATTGGACTGTTGTGTAAGTAAGCATAAAATAACAGTAGCTGTTCGAACAATCACTGCTGCAGTAACCATTTCCTCCTTCCGTCCCCCTTGTTTTTTGCTGTGTTTATGCCATGGTGTAGATACTACATTTTTTCTTGTTCCTAGTATTGCCCTTTCGGGGTTCAGCCTCACTGTCACTGTTGGTATGAAAGCTATTAAGGAAATCGCACCCAAACCTGTCTCTTTAGTTAGACACTCAGCTGGAGTGGACTAATGGTTTGGGCTCATGGAGAGTGTTCTGAAACTTTGGAAGCTGGCCAACTGTCACATCCTTGGTAGAATATAACTCATATAGCTAAGGCTACTGCAGCAGTGATCATTCAAACATTACTGTTAAGGTAAGTTTACTTAGACAACTGAACTTTGCCTCACTTCCATTTCCATAGTCAAATTATCAATGTCTAGTGTATCTGAAGGACTCAAATCCTTTTTTCCTTGAGGGCATTATCTTTTCCTCTTAAACATTTTGCAGGCTTTGGTTCGTGTGTCCTTCACCCTCCCATATCCCTCCTTGTAAATTTTAATCTCCTATTTTAACCCTAACAGTCCCAGATATCTACATTGGATCAGCTCTTATTCTTTATTTCCTTCAGTGAGAACATATCTAACTTATTTAAACTTTGTATGTACAAAAAGTCACGCGTTTTTCATTTTAATTGTCTTTTTCTGAGTTTTCTCAGCTATAGCAGTTTGTTTAACTATTGCTGTGCTCAAAAATTTCTTCACTATCTTTAGACTGGACTGCTACCCTACAGTAGTGTATCCAGATATGTTAATATTGGCTGCAGCCTTTATATATCGATAGTCCTGAGAAAACTTTGGAGTAATCTCCAGATCCTTTTTATTTGATCGTTTTGAACTTTTTCCACATAATATGCATTTCCTGCAGCAATTCCTAACACAAAATTATTTTATTTTGTGTTTCTTATAATCTGAATTTCACAACTATCACTTTAGCCTATCTAGAAATGTAAATGTTGGGGGGGGGGGGGAATTGTCTTTACTGTAACTTATTGCACATGGACTATCCAGTTATTAGAAAAATTGGATTCCAGATTTTTTCAGTAGTAGTATTCCTTCCCCATCTTGATTCACTTCTATTCCCTTGCACTAGAATACAATAGCGTGAGTCTCAAGCAGTACAGTTTTCCACAAAAATCTTTTGTCACTTGCTACCTTTATCACAGATTGGGTATTGTTTTATTTTTCTCTGTGCTTAGTGATGTTTAATATTTTAAAAATGTATATTCATTACTTTCGTGTGATCATTTCCTTAAAAAAAGTATTGTAGATTTATAGTTTATTTACTTAACATTTGTTTACTGGGAAAGTCCGACTTGGAACAAAGCCAATTTTCAGTGGAGCCCTGGGGAGAAATGTTCCAGATGCATGTCTTTCAAACATGGGAGAAAACCACACGATTTCAGGGAGGACATGCAGACTCCACACAGAAAGCAGCCCAGCCGAGAATCAAACCGAAAAACCTCTTGCCGTGAGGCAACAACACTACCACTGCACCATTACAGAACTAGGACTCATTGCACTGCAGAATAACAACACTTTTAAGTTGATGTCACACAAAGTTAACTAGTTAAATGTTTTTAAAAGGACTGCACTGCATCCCCCCTACACACACGCACACATACTCACTTGTATAATTAATTATACTAATTCAGAGATTTCATATCCGTGAAGTTAGGAAAATCTTGGCCCTCACAATTCCACATTCCTGCTTATTTCAGTGCAGTCAGTTACCTTACAGGTCACTGTAGCATTGGTGGACAGGTTGCTTCAGTTAGAAAATGTAATTGTTTTTCACCATAGTCTGTTGTATTGTGCAAACCAGTGGAGAACTTTTTGGTGATTTTTACCCTTTTTCTCCAATGTGATGCACTGCGATGCAAATATGGAGTTGGTATATATATTTTGGGGGAGGGAGTGGAAGCTGAGCCCTCCACATGGGAAGTGCAGAGGGCTTCCCTCTTGCAAAAAAAAAACAAAAAATATTTGTTTAGTATTTTAAGATTTTTTGACTAACTTTTTTTCAATATTCATCTTTCAGAAACCAGTGAGTGAACCGAGAGTACTTCAATTACTGTTGGTAAACCCAGCAGCCTGTCCAACTAAAGATATTTGTGATAGCCACAGTGTTATCTCAGTGGTTATGTGATAGACAGAAGGCAGTTAAATAAAATGTCTATGAAAATCTTTAGGAACATTTCTCAGACTTGACAGTTGTATTTACTGTGAGCTTTAATATGACTACTCTATTCAAAAAATTAAAATCATTATGGAATTTTCTTTTGCAGAAAAGTATGAAACTACATTAGTGTAATGGATGTCAGTCTGAGGTCACCATCAAGTCAAATATGAAAGAATGGAGACTGTCTAAAGGGAATTCATATCCTAATAACATGTTTTTCATTTTGTTGACTGATTTCCTCGAAATGGCTGTGACAGTGATAGATTTGAAGCTGATAAAGGTAGAGGTAAAGAATCACTGGTGTCATAGAAAAGAACACAACAAAAGCACTTGATGATAGTCATAAAATCTAAAGCAACAACTCAAACTTCATAGGTTCATAGGTAAGTACTAGACTAGCTGCTCTTGCTGGCCATTTCCCTTTTTGTGCTCAAATTAACCTATCCATTTCAGTTAGAGATTGGGCTTACCCATCTCATGGTTAATAATTATATATTACCCCAGGGCCGGCCTTAGCTGAAATGGCGCTCTAGGCAAAGTAGTGCTCTGGTGCCCCTTAAGCCCTGCCCATGGAATACTCATGACACCCCCCTATTTGAGCCACACCCACAGATAGGTCAGTCCCCATGAAAGCCACTCCATTTATTTCCTTCATTTTTTTTAAATGCATGAAAATCAGTGAACACTGTCATACTGTAACAAAAGAAACCTTGTAATGTAGTTAGTTGAACTTGATTTTCACTCCATGTAAAACATTAAAGCCCACAGTCAAAGGCTGTCTACGTTTCACATAGTACATTATAAGGGTCTATGTTATATGTCCGAAGATTTCTAACTTCGAACACCATATGATCGACATCATATGGTCGAAGTTAGAAAACTTTGAACATACATTAAAAAAACAGAGCATGAACATTTCGTGATTATACTCAAAAAAAAAAAAAAACAGTGAAAATGCAGTCTTTATGGGTATGACGTAAACTTTGACTGGGTAAATTACTGATCGTCAAGTAACTATTCCCTGAGAGAGGTTTTACAGTGCTTGAAGAGGATGGTTGTCTCCCCTGTTCACTGCATTTACTGTGGTTAAAGAATGAGTTGGGTGAAAGCCTTTCTGGTACTGTGGAATGGCCTACTTGGTCCCTACCTGGTCCCCTGATGGCAGCACCCCACTACCAGCTGTGGGAGCTCTTCCAACCCCTCTTTAGCTATCCTCAGAGAGTTTTCCTCAGCTAATAGTGCGATTTGCACACAGCAGTGTTGGCTCGATAAGCTTCAGCTGTATAGGATAGACACCTTGTGTTCCCATTAGGTGTTACCTACATAGGGTCATAAGAAGTTACTAGTCTAAGGGCCCTACAAGCCTATCCAAGTTTTAGCCTTATTTTCATGATCAGCACCTATTGCCCTTGACCAAGAGCTACGCAGGTGGAACCCCAGGGTGAATTTACGGTTACCCATCCAGTCGTCCAGATTGCATTTGAAGAGGACAATGAGGTGCTCTGTTTGACATGAAATGGGAATCTGTTCCAAAGGTTCTATTAATTTCACATACCAGGCTAAGGTGTTTAGAGCGAGTAACCCATGTGTTATTTAGCTTACGGATACGCTGCATTTACAATAAACTAGGGTCAGAGATTGCCTTATGTGCAAGGCAGAGATCACCTCTGAGTAGTCTATATGAAACAGAATAAAGTGACAGTGATTTCAGACGATCCACATAGGGCAGATGCTGAAGACCTTGAATTTTTCCTTGTGAGGAACTTTTGTGGTCTTTACAGTTGTTGTAGGTGCTTGGAAAGGTACATACCAAAAGGGGCGTTGTACTCAATTATTGGTGTGATGACAGAAGAGTACAGGGAGGTTATAACTTCTTTTTTAATGTAGGCAATCCCCTTACTTATGATATGAGCAGTATAGAATGCCCTTCTTACCACTATGCAGACATGGTGATCAAACGTAAGGTTGCTGTCAACCTGTGTGCCCATGGCTGTCACCACTGAGTGTGTACTTAGGGTGTTGCTATTGATGTGGTAGTTAGCAGGAACATTGCTCTTACTGAAAGGGATGATAATACATTTTTTGCATTGAGTTTAAGGCCATGACTTTGGCACCAGTCATTTGTGTAAAACCCGCTTGTAAGATGTTGACATCATTTGGAGATGCTAAGACCGCTCCCAGATGTTCTTCGTGTTTCACTGTTGCAGTCATCACACTTGGGTTATCTGCCTGCAGGTAGCCTTCAGTCATCCCGAATACCAGAGACTTAGTATTTCTGCGTCGGATACTGTTGCTCCAGGACTGACGTCAGGTCGTCAGGGGTATAAAAACAGGTAGCCGTCCCATTACCCCAGTCTTTCTTGCCGAGGAGCCCGAAGCAGAAGCAGTTCACAAGTGCCGGTCTGCCGCTACCTGAATTTTCGTGTACGAATTTAATAATCTTGAAGTCTTCTAAAGCTAAGTACCCTGTTGGGGATCCTTTTTTATTTTGCTCTAACTGATGTCAGAAAAAGTTAACAATTGTCTTGCCTGTGGAAAGCAAATACATCACAGAGATTTTCATTCTTACTGCGTCACCTGTTTAGGCGCAGACCACGACGTCCCTCGCTATCGGTTTTGTGCCTTATTTAATGCCCGAACCATTCGTCGACGGGCTCTCTTTGTCTCTAAAGTCTTTTGCTCTCAATCTCCGTATTCTGAAATGGCTTCGGTAAGCCATCCGACTACCAATATTCTGAAAAAACGTAAAGATAAAGACAGAGACAGACCGCATAGGTCCAAAACTGCCAACGACGCTTCCGTTAAGCTAATCGTCAGTCTGCCGGTACACAGTGTGGTGCTTTTGCAGCCCCTGATGCCCGCTTCACTGGATTCGCAGGCCTCTACTGAGACCCAATCAGAGTCTGGTATTCCACAAGACTCTTCATCGACTATGGAACCTGTGGATGTCTCTACCTTGGATGGGTCCGGAGCCGCTGAACAGGCACCGGCTTCTGAGGCAGTTATTCGCTCAACTGATGTTCGACTCAAACCGATGGCTTTTTTAATCAAAACTACCGATTTTCTTAGGCCCAGAGTACACACTACGCAAGTGCATGCACCTGCTCCCATGCCACAAAAACAAATGCTTAGAATGGTTGAAGACCTTATTACGCTGATTAGGGGAAGTCAGCCTTCCCCTGCTAAGAGACAAAGAGTCCAGTCCCCTTCAGCTTCTACAGACCAGGAGTCCCATGAGGATTTTTCTTTTGGTGAAACCTTGCATACCTTACCAGAGCATTTCCACTGGGAATTCCAAGACTATCCTCAGTCCAAAAAGAGACTCAGAGAATTTCTAGAGCTGCCTTAACACAGGCCCTTAGCAATACCCCCTGTCCTGGATGTTGTGGATGATGTTTTTATGGAATCCAGTCTTACTCCTGACACCTTTACCTCCTTCCCCTAGGAAACCAGACCGGTACTACAGAGTACCTGACACTCGCAAATTTCTTTTCAAAAATCCTACCACTGACCCAGAGATCATTTCCTAGGGGCCTAAAGGTATCAAGGCTACTACAGCCAAGAATCCCACCCCTTTGGACAGTGATTCCAGAGCTATGGACAGATGGGGTAAGAAGGTATATGCCTCTGCAACACTTGCTATAAGGGCATTGAATTGTCAGTTTCACATGATGAAGTACCAGCAACATATTATGGAACTTATTAAACAAAAAGTGGCAACCTTTTCAGACTGCAGAAAATAAAGAATTGCAGGAGCTTGTGCACTCTGCAAGCCAAGTCAGCAAGTATAATTTGCAGTGTGACTTTGACGCCCTAGAAGCATCTTGCCGGGCAGCTGTCACTGGCTCTATACTGAGAAGACATACTTGGCTGAAGGAGCAGACCTTGCCAGATCATGTCAAATCAAAGTTACTAGACTCTCCTTTGAATAATGACTGTTTGTTTGGCACCAAAGCAGAAGAGGTTCTTAAAAAGATGGAAGAAAAAGCTAAGTCTATGCAGACTGTTAAACAATTCTTACAAGTGCAACCCCCTAGATTCAGTAGGCATTGCCCTTCCAAACACTGGTCATTTGCAGCCCCCTCCAGGCCTTCTCAAACCAGACCCAGGGGAAACAGACCACCCAGACTTCAGTCTCAGGGTATGCAGAGATCTAAGCAACGGAGTGCCCCCACCCCTAAAACAGGGAGTGGTAATCCACCTCCTTACGGAAAAAGCTCACAATGACATCTTTACTCCACTCCCCAGGCCTGCCCAATTGCTTGTGCCCTTAGGAGGAAAACTTGCCCTTCAAGCAAAAAACTGGATGTCCATCACTCAGGACTGGTGAGTCCTCAACATTGTATCCCAGGGGTACAAATTTTATTTCCATTCACTGCCAACCCCAAGCGGGTTTCCAGACTTTCCTCCAAACCAGTGGGCAGAGGCTCAAAACCAACTACTTTCCCTGCTCAATATCAGAGCTATTCAGCCTGCTCCAGTAGAACAGAGGGGACAAGGATTCTACTCCAGACTCTCCCTGGTACCCAGGAAAGAGGGCTCTTGGCACCCAATCCTGGATCTTTCCATTCTCAACACCTTCCTGGTGGTACCAAATTTCAAAATGCTTACCCTGCAACAACTTCTTCCTATGCTAGCCAAGGATGCCTGGTTAGTCACCCTAGATTTAAAAGAAGCCTATCTGCATATCCCCATATGGGAATCATGCAGGAAGTATCTACGTTTCAGGGCAGGGTCTATGCATTATCAGTTCTCTGCACTTCCCTTTGGCTTATCTACTGCGCCCAGAGTATTCACAAAATGCCTGGCTCCAGCCATTGCATACTGCAGGCAGAGAAATATCCAAATTTACCTGTACTTGGACGACTGCCTGATTCAGGTGGACAGTCATGAATTGCTGCTGCAGCACCTGACATTTGTGAAAAACCTTCTCACTTCCTTAGAGTACACCATCAACGAAAAGAAATCAAAACTGGTACCCAGTCAAAAGATTGTATTCCTGGGGCAAGAATGGACACAGCTTCCCAGATGGCATTCCTCACCTCAGAAAAACAAGTCTATCTGACAGACAGGCAAAGAAAACTTACTGGCAGATGACTTAAGCAGAAATCTCCTAGACCTACACAAGTGGCAATTGGAGCACAGCACCTTCAACCTTCTGATCCAGAAATGGGGGACCCCAGAGGTGGATCTCTTTGCCTCCCCCTACAACCACCAGCTCAGCAAATTCTGCCCCAGGAATTCTCACAGCAGGGCCTGGAAAGTGGATGCCCTATATTTTCAGTGGGTAAATCTCTCAATCTATGCCTTTTCCCCTCTGCCCCTCCTTTCAAGAGAATTACTCAAGATAAAACAGGACAGACCAAGGACAATTCTGACTGCCCCGGACTGGCCACGCCAGCACTGGTACCCACTCTTGCGCAGCCTGACATCAGTACCACCCTGGCACCTACACCAGAATCCAACCCTCCTCTCTCAGCAGGAGAGACAGATTCTGCATACACAACTGCAAACCCTGAATCTTGCAGCCTGGCTTATTCCTTGAATTCTCCCCCAGCAACCTTAAGCAAACAGGTGCTGGACGTCATTCTTGAAGCCAGAAGACCCAGTACCAGGGAATCCTATGCTGATAAGTGGAAAAGGTTCTGCTCATGCATTCAGTCTAAAGGAGAGGACACAACACTGCCCTCTCTGCCTCTTATCCTGGATTACTTAGCAGATCTACTCCACAAAGGCCTGTCCTTCTCCTCCATTAAAACACATGCCTCAGCCATTTCTGCTCATTACAACACTGAGCCACCTCTCTTCTCACACCCTCTTATCAAACAGTTCCTGAGAGGGGCAAACAACTTAAGGCCACCAAGGAGAGCACCCACCCCTGCTTGGGACCTTAACTTTGTACTGGAAAAGCTCACGCTTCCCCCCTTTGAACCTGCTGCATCAGCAGAGTTAAAACTCCTCTCTTGGAAAACAGCCTTGCTTCTAGCCATCACTTCAGCTAGAAGAGTGTCTGAGCTACAAGCACTGATGGCTGTGGAACCCTTCATTATTTTCCATGCTGACAGGGTTTCCCTCAGGACTAACCCTTCCTTTATGCCTAAAGTGGTGTCCAGTGTGGCTCTCAATTAATCCATCCATTTTCCAACCATCTTCCCTAATCCTCAAAATAAAGGAGAAAGTATCATGCACTCTGGACGTGCACAGACAGCTCAGATTCTACCTTGATAGGACTAAGCCCTTCAGAAAATCTGACCAGCTACTAGTCAGCTTTGCAACAGGGGCAGAGGGCAAGGCTATTTCAAAACAAACTATTTCCAAATGGATAGCACACTGCATCCATTTCTGCTACAAGCACCATGGGAAACCAACCCCTCAGGGGGTCAGAACACATTGCACTAGGGCAACATCTACCTCTACAGCATTTCTCAAGGGAGTCCCTACCAGGGACATCCCGGAGGCTGCTACCCGGAGTTCTGTACACACCTTCATCATGCATTACCACCTGCCTATCGTTTCCAAATCCAGGGCAGGGTTTGCTACAGCAGTCTTGCAAGGCATACTAGCCAGCCCTAACTCTTCTTGACTGCCCCCACCCTTCTTCAGCTTTGGGAATCCACCCAAGTGTGATGACTACAACAGTGAAACACGAAGAACATAGCACAGTTGTGTACACTTACCATAAATGTAGATGTTCTGTTGTATTCACTGTTGCAGTCCTGGTTTCCCTCCCTCCAGTTTCTCTCTCTCTCTCTCTCTCTCTCTCTCCCCCCTATCTATGGCTATTACTAACCCCTTTTGGGTTTTTGGTATTGTTATTTACTTTTTACTGGTGGTGTTTTCCCCACCATAACCTAGCTCCGTATTTGGGGGGGCTCCTGACATTTGGGGCAAGAAAAACTGATGTAATGGTGTCGGCTGCCTGCTCTTATACCCCTGATGACCTGACATCAGTCTTGGAGCGACAGCATCTGAGGCAGAACTTCTAAGTCTCTGGTATTCGGGCCAGCTGAGGGCTACTTGCAGGCAGATAACCCAAGTGTGATGACTGCAACAGTGAATACACTCGAACATCTACATTTATGGTAAGTGTGCACAACTGTACTTTTGCAATCATCAGCAAACTTTGTCAGCCACAGACCTTTAGTTTTGCTTGTACTTCGAAGAAATAGATTCCAAACAGTAGAAGTCCCAGAACTTATCCCTGTGGGACACCACTAGTTACAACTCTGCTGTTGGAGGTGGATCCCCCTGTTTTGACTATATGTGTTCTATCAGTGAGGCAGTTAGCGACCCATCTAATAATATAAGGGTTGATACATAGCTGGTTGAGTTTGTCAATGATGCCTAAATGGGGGATAGTGTCGAAGTCCTTGGCTAAGTCTAGGTAGGCTATATGCACAGATTTCCCCTCATCCAGGGCCTTGGTGACTGTCTCGAAGAAGTCCACCAGGTTTAACAGGCATGATGTCTCTTTGACATATCCAAACTGAGTAGGGTCAAGAGTTCGGAGATTACCTATATCTTTGTTATCTTTGTTGATAAGGTCTGTGATGATTTGCTTCATGGCCTTACAGATAAGGCTAGTCAGGCTAATAGATCTATACTTCCCGGGGTCAGTGGAAGCACAACTTTTGTGCAAGGGGCACCACCTGGTAAGCCAAAGCTGCGTCCTTCTCTCCAGGATGGTTGAGTAGGCCGGGGATGCTATTCAAACACAGGTATGCTGCAACTTGTCAGAGCTTTACCCTCTATGCCACAATGTGGCTTGGTTCATAGAAAGATTTTGAGACTGACTGAAATGCTGGAAGGAGAGGAAAGAATGGCCTTATTGGAGCTTGTGAAAACTAAGGTGATGTAATAGACTCCAAAAATAATCACTGGGAACTGAAGTGGTGCATTAATCGCCACTGAGTGTATCTTACAGGACATATGGCAAATAGTGGGCTAGCTTCAGAAAGAGCTACTGCCAGTAGTAAATCCTAAAACAGGTAGTGTGAGGGGTAGATGTGTGCATGTATGTATGTGGCTGCATGGCTGAGTGCATGCAGAAGGATGAGTGGTCTGAGATGAGTGTGTTTTTATGTATGTGTGCATGCATGTGTAATGGGTGAGTTTGTCAGTGATTAAGATCTGGTGAGAGGGCTCTGTGTATGTGTATGAATATGTGAATGTTTGTGTATGTGTTTGTGTGTGGGAAGGCTTTCATACTTCCAAACTCCCCTAGACTAATGAGAAAAGAATGCAGTATTGTGGTTGGGGGACACTAGACACCAGGAATACTCTTTATGTATTACTCTGTCATTTAACAAAGTTAATAGAACAGCAGGTTCGCAGCACAAAAGATGCATGGGTAGAGGGAGCACCAGACATGAGGGATACACTCTAAATCATGGGTAGGGGAGCACTAGACAGCAGGGATACACTTTAAGTATTACTATAAATCACTTTAAAAAGTTAACAAAACAGCAGTTTTGCAGCACAGAAGATGTATGGTCACTCTAGAAAGTAGGGAGACTCTTTGAGCATCACTGTAAGTCGCTTACAAAAGTTAAAGGAAGAAGTGGTAAAAATGTTTCGAACCATGTGTCTTCAAGACAGAAAGTAGTGATTTAGTCCTATCTAATACTAGATAGCAGGAAGATAGTTTCAGGTACCTTAAGCCATTAAAAAATACAAGGGAATAAGCTTTGAACCATTTACCCATGTGGTACAGGGAGCAGCACATTAAAAAGTAGTGCTTTTGTAATATAAGCAAACAGAGTACCAGTGTACTTTCTGAACATTAAGAGGTATGAAACTCTCCCTAGCTATAAGACCCTTTGAGTTACAAGGAACAGGGCAGATATAAGAGGCAAAGTCAGGAGAGTTTTTAAAATCAAGGACAATTGAGAGAAGTGGGGGCTGACATACCTCTAAACAGCCATGCTGAAGACTTCTGGACAAAGCCAGAAGGAGCATTAGACAACACCAGGGAGAAATTTTAAATATTACTCTGACTAACGTAAAAAGCTACAAGTGTAGCAATTTCTGAACACTAAGAAGGATGAAACTAATATCTTCCATTATTGACACACTGTATTCATCCATGATTTACAGGGACAGAAAAATAATTAGAGGCTACATCAGGAATGTTCTGTAAAGTAGTGGACAGGTAAGAGGTCTGCAGGTGTATGTGTTTGATTGTGTACATATGTGTGGGAGAAGAACTGATGGGATGCCTGTGCCAATGTGATACATGGGTCACTAGAGGTGATTACTGCAGGAAAGTGCTGATTAGCACCGGTGGTAGTACCATGTGATTTCAGAGACATGCAGATTGGGTAATAATAAAGTCTTTAATCACTGCAGCTAATGTGTCTCAATCACATTTCCTGTAATGGCAGAAGCAGACCATTTTGGACGCAGCTCTTAGTGTCCACAGTAGGATTCTTTTTGAATCCAGGTAATAATTATTTTGGTGCAGTTTGTGATGACATAGAGCAAATGTTGTAGCAAATGTGCAGCCATATAGAAAATTTACAGTAGTCTGTCAGGCAATGTATATGTATCATGACTAATCAGATGCAAGTTTCCAATAGAGATTGCAGTTCCCAACAGTTTTGAATTTTTTTTTGTTGGGGGGGGGGGGGGGTCATTGAATTTTGTGATACTGAGGAAGTAATGGTTAGGTTGAAGAGCTGCCACTGTGTTCATATTTTATGTAATGAAGACTGATTGTATAGGAATTGTAAATTTGGATAACTGCATAAGATCCTAAGATCATGGAATGATAAGGCAAGTAAGTCTGAAGACCTTGTGTGCCTTTCTAGCTACCACCATCAAGTTGTAATCCCCCCCTCCCACCGGAAAAAAAAAACTTCCAGGAGAGTAAAACATATCAAGCTGGAGATGAACTTGCAGGTAATCATCCATTTGTCAAGGTTAGTCATGAAAGAGACAAGGATGTCAGTCTGCTTAACACCCAGGGACAATTTATTCCAGATATGGGGCAACCACTGGGTAATTAATCTGTCCTTCCTACATGTTTTTTTTTACAAGTTGGTGAAGGTTCATATCCTTGGTTCAGGTGTTTCTGTTGCCTTTTCCCTGTGAAGGTATAAGAGATCCATCATGGTGGACTCTTTGATTGTACAGAATGCTAGGTATACATCTCAGTGCACTGATTTGCAGCCTAGCAGTCTTTTTCATCAGGAACCTTTGGGGCCTTTCTCTCTGCATGATATGTCTGGCTAGGTACATACTGAAAGCAGCATTGTATTCAGTAAGTGGTCTAATTAGGAAAAAATACTGAGAAATAGTAACATCCTTTGAGCTAGATGAGATGCCTTTGGAAATACATTGTGCTAGATGGAAGGATATCCTAATTATTATTGCAATATGGTCATCAAAGGTGAGGGAGTTGTTGACCCAGCTGCCACGATCCCTAATTATAATGTTCATGCGGGGTAGTGGTTATGTTGTAAGTTGTTGGAGTGTTTCCCCAAAGGCAACAATGCTACATTTTTTTTTTGTATTTAATTTGAGCACTTTCTCTATACACAATTTGTTTGTTGAAGCATTTCTGTATCAGTAGGGAAATGGGTAATGACACCCAAATTGCAGTCACTGATTTCTGGTATAGTGGTTGGAAAAGTATATACCAGAAAGGAGGGGTTTCCAGGAAGACCTGTGGTACTCCAATGGTTACTTTCTTACTTTCTGAAATGGCACTTGCCATCTTAATTGTTCACGTTCTGTCCTTCCACCAGTGTTCAAGTTCTATCCTTCCACCAGTTTGCTATTCATAATACCACGTCAGGGTGTACTTTTAGTTCTTTTAACTTATTTATAGTGGCAGCATGGTCAGTGTTGAAGGCCATAGCCAGATCCAGGCATGCTTTTTAGACTGAGTGGTCACTGTCCACTGCCTGTGTAACCTACTCAAAGAAGTTTAACAGGTTGAGTAGACATGCTTTGCCCTCGACAAAAACAAACCATTGTGGGTCCTGTTGCATAAGATTTTTAACTTTGTAGTTAAAGACGTCAGATGGCCTTGCAAATTAAGTTGGTTATATTGACAGGCCTTTAATTTCCTAGGGTCTGCAGAAGTACCTTATTTGTACAGGGGCACCATACCCTGTAGCTAGGTTTAGTTTAAAGATGTGCAGGAGGAGTTCAGGTAGGGCATGTCTGGCAATGTTAGGGATCTAGGTAGATTGCCTGGGCCCTTGGCAGTTTTTTGTTTTGTTTGTTTGCTTTAGAGAGTACAACCAGGAGATGTTCCATGGTGAACTTAGGGGTTGAGAATGACTCAGGGAGTTGTGGAATTTCAGTAAGTGTTTCTGGAGTAAAGGCACTAAATCTGTTTGCAGGTATGTTAGGTATGTCTTTAAGGACAGACTGGGTAAAGCCATTTTGGATTAGTTCTTCACATTACAAAGTGTTATTTCACAATTTCCCAATATAACCAAAGAAGAAATTATAGTTATCTTCAATTTCTGATCCCAGTTTCAGTTCATATTCAACTTTGGCCAATCTAATTGTCATTTTACGTCCTTGGTTATCATTTTGATCAAGTCTTTAATGTGGGAAGATTTGTTATGGAACTTGAAAAACTTTTCCCCCTTTATTATACAGCTTATTTATAATGGCACACCTCCAGGGTAGTTTATTTGTAAATTTCCAATTATATTTGATTCTTTGGGGACCACTAGATTTATACACTTTTTATGTGGGACTACAGACTATAGTTATCACAAAAAGTAGTAGCTGAAACTTCATGGAGAATGGTAGTATTGCAAGTAGAATTAGATTGTTCATCGCAGAACTTAAGCAAGTGTGTATGTTTGAAGTCCTTGAATTTAGCATTGTTTTCCATTTTGGGGAAAGTGACTTTAAAGGAGAAGGTTACTTAATTGTAGTTATATTTATCAGGAATGGAGATACTAAAGGCAAAGGCACCTATGGGCAGTATTAGTGAGCACCAGGTCCAGAATGCTGTGGTCCCCAGTGGGATGGTTAACTGTTTGTTCTAATGAGTTATCATTTACTAGGCCTGGGAATCATTGGGCATACCCAACTTCAGAGGTGCAGGCCCACCAATTAATTTGAAAAATAATTGAAATCACCCAGTATAAAGGTATTTTTGATAGGAGCAATTAACTAAGTACATTTAGGAATCTGTCATGGTTTACTGGGGCATGGACAGTTTCTAATAGCAAGCTGTACCTTGCTATTTTTTTTTATTAAGGGTAAGTACATTCAGTATTAAGGTCGCATAGGATTTGCCTAGAGGTGATAGTAGTGCTGCCAAGTAATAGATGTCTCTACAGTGTCCATCATGTAACTCAGTTCAGTGAAGGAGGAATAGAAGAACCAGCAGAAGTCATTGTTAAGATGGAAATTGTCTTTGTCTACTACAGCAGGGGAAAGATGGTATGAGAGGTTTCATAGCTCTGCATGACTGTGAACTGTGTTTACATTTCCATAGTTCTAGACTTTTCATTGTAGAGTTGTGACTCAATTAGGTTAATTTGGAACTGAAATAATCTACTGCAATGAAGACTAATTAATGATGGGGGGGTAATTTTTTTGTTCAAGTTTGTGCTTGCAGTAAGTGATGTGAGTATATTAGGATACTTGACAATTATGGTGACAACCTTTACACTAGAACAGATCAAGTAAATACTTTCTGTTATTTAGGAATAGTTTTGCTGATACTTACTATAAAAGAATGTTGTTGCAAATGGGGATGTTCCCATTTGTCTTACGTTGGGACTATATATGCATACATACTACATACAAATATTTCAGATGTGAGTAATGTCCTTCTAGCATGCAAATACACCAAAACAGTCATCCTCATAATTTATTTATTTATTTTTATTTTATTTTACATTTGTTGACCGGGATATTCTGACTGGATGCATGTCCATTTTCAGCAGTGGCCCGGGGACAAAAGCTCCAAGGGTAAGCATATACAGCATTATATAATACCAGCATTACATATTACAAACAGACTATTTACAGAGATTACATAAGTAAGCAAGTTAAACAAGTTCCACAGGTTAGAGTTAATCCTGAGCACAAGTCAGGATTAAATTAAATTAAATTACACAGTAAACTGGTTAACAGATTTTTACACATTCTAGAGAGAGTTAGCCAGGCTTGGTAAATTGACATACCCAGTTAAGTGACAAATGTTGTTTGAGTGTAGTTTTAAATTGACCTAAGGTGGAAAGTAAGGTAATATCAGCTGGAAGAGAGTTCCAGGATCTACTTACAGAGTTTGCAAAGAGAGAGTCACCGGCTGTGTGATTAATTTTGCTAGTCTGAATTAGTAGTATGTTAGAGGATCGAAGTGGTCTAGGATTGTTATAGGGGGTGATCATATTTTTAAGTGCGGGAGTATTGTCCGGATTATAGAGGATTTTATAGGCCATAATCACTTATATCCAGTTGGTTATACTGGATTAGGCTGGGTAGTTCAAGCCACCCAAGCTGATTTAGATTGATGCAATGATGTGTCCTAAAAGGCAGCCCAGTAGCAAACCTGGCAATGTGGTTGTAGCAAATTGAGAGTTTGTTAAGGACAGTCTTGTTTAAATTCGTGAGTAGAGGGGATGCATACAGAAGGGTTGAAAGAAGGTGAGAGCGAGCTATGGCAATTTTAGCTGGAGGGGTTAGGAAGGCTTTTATTCTGTAAAGTGACCCTAGTTTTTTATTGATGGTTATGATAGTTTGGTTAACATGTAGGTCAAATTTTAGATTATTGTCTATGATGACACCTAATAGTTTTGTAGAGGGGTCAGGGGAGATTATTGTGCCATCATTAGAATTTATGGTAAAGGTGAAAGCGGTAGACCTACGTGTTGGTGAAAATAACAGCATTTTAGTTTTTTTGGGATTTAGGATCAGACGATGTTCAGAAAGCCAGTTTTCTATTGTATTAAAGGTGGTCTGGGTAGCTGACCATAACTCTACTGGAGATGTGGCTGAGCAAATCAGAGTAGAGTCATCAGCATATTGGATACAGCTGACTTTTGGGATGACAGTATAAAGGTTGTTAATGAAGATGGAGAACAGCAAGGGCCCTAGTATAGAGCCTTGTGGTACTCCAAGGGTGTTATTTAGAAGGTTAGAGAGTTTGTTCTGCCAGAGGACAGCCTGCTGTCGACCATTCAGGTAGGATTGAAACCATTGAAGAGCTCTAGTATCTAGACAGAATGTTTGCAGGCTGTGGATTAATAGTTGGTGATCAACCATATCGAATCCCTTGGAAAGATCCAAGAAGAGGGCTGAGGACATATAACTATTGTTGCAATTATGGTTTATGGTGTTGGTAAAGGCTAGGAGGGCTGAAGTAGTGCTGTGATGAGGACGGAAGCCATGCTGAGTGTCTGCCATAAGGTGATTCTGGATTAGGTGGTGCATGAGTTGTCTATGAATACATTTTTCCATAATCTTTGCAAGTGGAGAGAGTATAGCTATTGGCCTATAATTGGAGAATTCAGTAGAGCTGCCTCCTTTGTGAAGTGGGATTACATAGGATATTTTCCAGATGGTGGGAATTTTAGCTTCTACTATGGTTCGATTGATTAGTATTGAGACAGGGTAAGCAATAGCATCAGCTGATTTTTGTAGGTACTCAGCAGGGAGTTGATCAGCAGAAAGTGTAGTGGGTTTTAATTGTTTGATCAAGGTACGGATAAGTGAAGTGGCGACTGGTTGGAAGCTGAATGCGAGTAGGTTTCTAGGGGTGCTACTTTCAGGACCAGGGGAGCTAGGAGGTAGTTGACTAGCTAGGGCTTGAATTGTCTCGGTAAAGAATCGGTTAAAACTGTTAGAAACATCTTCAGGGGTTTTATCAATAGTAGCAGCAGGGATTGGGGTTGAAGTTTGTCCAGGATGTAGTAGATTATTTAAACCTGCCCAAAACTTCTGAGGGTTATTTTGATTTACTGTCTGTAAATTACAGTAGTATTGTTTTTTGTCTTGTAAAATTGATAATAATGTGTCCAATTTGTTCATAAAAATATCTGAGCTATTACTTGCTTTAATATAATTTCTAGTCAGTTCAAGGCATCAGCTACTGTGTCAGACAGCCAATTATTGCATCTCTCATTCCTATAAAATCTCCTACACAGGTTGTCTGATGATTGTCTACCACCCTTTGATAACCATAGGCATTCCCAGAGGTAGTTGTCTCTAAATGCTCTACATACTTGATTAAGGTCTCCTCTTAAACATCTGCATGAGACACTTTACAATTACAAATTCAGATATTTTAATCTTGCATAATAACTACAATTTTCACATCTGTTGATGCTTTTGGGGTATATTCACACTGCACTACCGATTCACTCATGCTATTTTTGTATTAGGTTTCTATATTATTATTATTCCTTACTTTATTTTGGGTCTGACATAACTTATAAACAATTAATCATTTCTGATTTCCTAGACTTTAAATCTTTTATACAGCCTGTAGTTTTATAACTGTTGTTAAATAATTGGTTGATGTAATCAGAACATCTCAAAGTTTGACCTACCCATATACCTAGGTCCCTAAATGAATCCACTCATTCAATCACTGAGTGCTATATTAAGTATTCACCTTTCAGTCTATGTCTTCCACATATCACATGCTTAGTTTTTCATGTATTTATCAACATATTATTCCCCTGTGTCAGCTAGTCAGTTTAGTCAAGATTTCCTTACATATCACTGTTGCAGTATTCATAACCTAATGAATGTCTTGCCAAGGATAGCCCAACATGTGACCAATATACCAATGCCTTTAGTACTTATAGGAGTAATGTGTCACATGTATGCTCCACACGCAAGGAGTAGGGCATTTAGGTGACGTACGGCTGCACACTCAGAAATTCTTTGCCTCCATTCCGAATGCCATTATTGAATGTTGGTCTGAATGCCCTTTTGCTGTGCTGGTTGCCAAGCCGCATGTCAGGATAACTACCCCTTTGTTTGTTTGTTTGTTTATTTATTTATTTATTTTTATTTTTATTTTTTTATTTAGTGCTCTTGGGTTCATGTCATCTAGAAAATGTCAGTATGGGCGGCAGATTCCCCATAAAGATTGTCATGACCAGTGTCTTTTCTGTTTTGGTGAGTCCTATGGCCATATGCAACGTCCTATCTGTCAGGCTTTTCTCCTTAAGAAGTCATCTCTCCTCTTTATCTATTTACCTTAAAAGCCATCATGTTAAGCCATTGGCTCAAGGTGCTATGGTGGAATTATCCCATCCCGTGGGTCAGCCATCTGCCAAGAGAAAGGCCAAAAAAAGTAGGTCTCATATGGCTGCTCTCCAGCCTCTCCCAGATGTCATTCTCTAAGCTAGTGAAAGCCCAGAGGATCATTCAGTAGTTGCCTTGGATTCATCTGCCGTTGTCCCTTCAGAGGCTGGCATGTATCCAACTTCTCATTTGTCTTTGAAGGGTTTACAAACGTCTGCTGCTGACGTTGAGGGGGAACCTCAGATGATTATATCCAAGGGACTGAGATGTGGACATCCCACAGAAAAAGAAACAGAAAACCAAGCATATTCCCCCTCACATTAAGGATCCCCAGTGTGAATGGCAGTATTTTACTCAGGGGTTATTCACTGCTTTAATGGTTTTAAAGCCTCCTCAAGGGCTGTCTGTACCTGCTGGTCTTCCACTCCTTTTAACACACCCAGGGAACTAGATTCTTTGGATGATGACCTGGATTCTAGGGAAGAGTCCCTAGCTTACTGTTCTCAGTTTCCTTCCTTTTTGGACTATGGTTCAGAGGAAGAGGATTTTGTTAGTCCATGTTCCCCGTTAGATGAATTCTCCTTTGGGGATACTGTTGCTTGCATGATTTTTTTTTTTAAGTGGGGTTTTTCTCAAGTCTCTGACATTCAGAAGAGGTATTATGAGTTCCGCCATATGGAGTCTCTTAAGCCATCATCTGTGGCCCCCTGATGCTCAGCCTCCTTCACTCAAGAAACCTAATAGATTTTACAAAGTGCCTGATGAGTGTAAATTTCTTTATAAATGCCCTTCTGCTGACCCTTCTGTAGCATCTGTCTCTTCAGACAAGCCCTCCAAGCTGTTGCCCTCTACCAAGTTTCTCCCTTCAGATAAGGATAGTAAGGTTACGGAGAGGCTGGGCAAAAAGGTTTACACTGCTGCCACTTTATCCTTTTGGGACATCAACTACCAGACAAATATGACCAGGTATGTTTTGGTCCTCCTTTTTTAGGTTTCAAAAGTGGTTTCTGACTTTATTGACTCTTAGGAGGAAGATTTCTGCCCTTTCCCTGTTGGGCTCAAAATCTCAAGTTGCTCGCCACTGTCAAATGCAGCTATGATGCCTTCTCCAGGGCAGCTGCCTTTGGTTCTGTTATGAGGCGTTACTCTTGGCTTTGTCTTCAGGCTTTGCCTGACAACATTAAGGCCAAACTACTGGATACTCCTTTGGATAATAAAAATCTTTTTGGTGTTGCAACCGCAGAATTTTTCAGGTGTCTCTTGGAGTAAGGGTAAAGCCTTTCAGGAGTTGAAATATATTTTTGTTTCTCCTATTCTCAAGAGGAATTAATCCCTCCAATTCTGCTTTTGTTTGTAGCAAGTCTGAAGATAGGTTCAAATAAATTACAACACAACACATTTTTTCATTTATAGTTGATATTAGATTATTATAGAACATAGTCTTACAGGTAGTTATACACCTATTGTAAACATGTATACTGATAATATGGTTTCAAGTCTTAACCTTTTCAATACTAACAGTAATTTAGCCAAAATAGCCTTTATTTTCCATAATGGAAAAGAAGACTTATGGGTCTGTATGGCTCTGGGGTTGTCCTATTCCCCTTTCCCTTAAAGATTTACTTAGAAGTGTATGTCTCTGATCTTGAGGAATCTCTCCATATTTAAATTACCTAGAAAAGCAGATTCAGTGGTAATGTTAAGTTCACAATGAAGTGTTCTGAGATCATTATTAATAATTCTGTCTCCGCCCTGTGCCAATGTGAATAGTACTCTTTCAGCATAATTTAATTTCAGTATCTGAAGTTACCTGCAGAAGCAGCTCTCTCCCTCTTTTGTGGGTTCAGACTGTTTTGCATAAGATTTTGTAAACATATGTACAATCTGTTGAGTTTGAGAATAAATTGTAGAATCTACACAGTTTATTGATTTGCTTGTCTTTATTCTTAATACATCTTATATACCCATAAAATGGTTTCCTATTATGCTCAGTATATTTGTATACATTTTCTTCAAATTTTTACTGATATTGTATTAATTTAAGTTTTTCAGAGTTATAATCCAACCTCTTTTCCATTTCTTATATTTTTAGTTTTCATTTTAATGAAGTATGTTGTTCTTATGGAAATATGCCCCCTTGACCCTGTTTGCCTAAATCTTGATGCTAACAATTTTTTGCATTCAAAATATTTCCCTTTTCAAAACTTGCCAAATTCATTCTGACGTCATTCCACTGAATGAACTTAGTGTTCTATAGTAACAGTTGTGCCTCCATATAATGTATTATTAATCTTCTGTGCGTTGGTTTGGACTTCAGTTTGGCAGAAATATGTAGGAGTAGTTTAACCTTTATAAACCCCATGATCACTGTATGTCAGTGGTGGTAATACTTTTCATGAAGTAGTAATGATCTCCTTAGTAATGCAAACAATATCCAGTATGTTTTATTCCCTGGTAGATCTCTTTACATTGTGCAGCAGTTGTTCCTGTGCATACATTGTAAATTATTTCTTTACTGATGTTGTAGAATCAATCTTATTTCAGTCTGTCCCCAGGTATTATTTTCCTTCCTGTGTTTCATGCAATAAATGTATGAATTCCTCTAGGTCACCAGCACATGACTGGTGGTCTTTGCATTCCACTAATTGTAATCTGTTCCAGGGTTATCTTTATTATCATAGTTACACAATCTAGAGTATTGCTGAGATCATCAAAGATGTAATACTCATAGGTCTCATAACAATCTGTAATCCATAACACCTCCACCTGATTTTTTATTAGAATGTTTGTTAAAGAACAAACATGTATACCCTGTCAGAACTGGTTTCCAGTCATTGTTCTTAATCATCTTTCACAAAAGTTAACGTCAGTCTTATGTGAATCCAGCAAATTTCCAGTAAAAAAAGTTATTATTAATGCCTTTTGTATTGGCAACTATATCTGTAATAGTCTATGTGTGACCTATGCTCTTGCAAAGAACAGCTCTGTTATAAATGGAAAATTCTTTCTGAGATGGCAGTAATTGCTGGATTTTGTCTCAAGTCAAGAAAAATAAGAGTCAAATCTATGCAGGAATTCAGCACACTGTATATCTTTGGACTTTTCAGCTAATTCATTTTGCAGTGAGGAATACATTACATTTCTGGACCTACAGCTTTCAACGAGTCTATAGTATTTAAATGAAAATTTCTAACTTTGAATACCATATGGCCGGCACCATATGTTCGAAGTTAGAAAACTTCGAATACGGAAGAAAAAAAAAAGAAAAAAGGTCACCTAAGATGTTAGTCTTCCCTTTACCGCATTATAGTGCAGTCTTGGAGTTGTATTTAAAGAGCGGGGGGTGTGGTGGGTGCTTGCTCCCCTGCCTCCAACCCTTAGTTTAGGGTTTAGTCTTTTTTTTTTTTTTTTTTTTTTTTTACAAATTCGAAGTTTTCTAACTTCGAACATATGGTGTTGGCCATATGGTATTCAAAGTTAGAAATCTTCGTTTAAATAATATAAGACCCCTTTAAACTTTCCTCTAAATTTCATTGTAGCAAGAGAATTGCGTGAGGTACAGAGTCATTATCTTAAGAATTATATATCTCTAGTTTCAAACACAAGCATGCTTAAATTAGATGCAGTTATTCACTGTGACTGATTTATTTTTCAGTCCTGGTAGATATTTTTTCCACTGTGGCACCAAGTCATGTCAGGTAGCTTAATAAATAAGAGAGAGAGACATTAAATGTGCTCTAACTTCCACAAGGTCTATGATGCATCTTAATTCTCTGGAATATGTATACCTATAACATGTGAAGCACTGGAGCTAGTTCATTAGCATTTAAAAGTGTATATAGATAATCCAAACTACACACCTGTAATATGGACTTCAAAAGTGTGGCATTGGGAGAAATATCATAAATTGGGGCATCTGCTTGTATAGTAGGAATGTCCATCTTACTTGAGGGACAGTGCTCACAAAGTGGAGCACTGCAGAAAATTCTCAGCTTTATATGTGTGAAACAGTGGAATATAATCTGGCTTATAGGAAGGATTCCTTGTACCTCTTATCTAACAGGACTCATCAGCCAGGGTTGAAATAAACTAATTTGGTACTCCTGTTACTGTAGGACCCATGCAAATGACCAGTATGCTGGTACTTGTCCTTGTGGGTGTGGGAGTGCGCCTTTAGGTAAAATGGCTTGATGCCAATGCCAGGCCTTGGGCAAGCCACTCACAAGTTGGCATCTCCTTTGGCACACTCTTTGTCTAGCATCCGTGCACATTGCCTAACACGGGATGCTCACCTGTAACCCACCCATCATCTCCTGCATTTGGTGAGCTTAGTCTGCCCCATACTGTAAGTAGAGATAAGGGAGGTTTCCATCACTTTCTGGAAATGGTATTCTTATGGTCCAGGGGTCTTTGTATCAGAGACAAAAATAATGAGGCTTCCACTCCCTGTAGTTCTGCTTCATATAATCCCTTCTTTTGAGAGACTGTCAGACAAAAGAAGTCTGTGATGGAGTAGACTGCTGCCCTTTTGATTCCCCTCAGAAATTCATAAGCTATCAAGAAAGTTTTGAAAAGACTCCACCACTGCTTTATAGTGAGTTCTCACATTTCCTTCTGTACTTTTTTGGTTGATAATGTGGAAAGGCAACAGGCATAACAATGTACTTGCAATAGATGACATGGCATAAGCTCATACTGGTCAGTTTAGGTGACTGCTTCTGGGGTGACATTCCCTTTGAGCAGTTCTCGTGGGACTTGGTTGAAGACTTCCAGAAGAGGAAACAGAATTTGGTCATTATTGCCTCCAGTTTCTTTTTTCTTCATATAGGCCAGCCAAGTTATCCAAGAAAAAGAATACTGCCATATAATGATGAGGGCCTCAAGCATAATACCCGTTTGTTAACCAGTGAGGCCCACTGGATATGCAGTCCCTTTTCAGGGGCGGCCTGGGAGCAGTGCTGAAGGTCACACAGTTGGCAAACAAGGGTTGAAGAAATCAAACCCTGTACTACAGGAACTACAGCTTGCAGCCTTAACCATTTGCACCAACTGCCAGCATCAGTTAGTTCTGCCTGACCCAACTGTACCATACAGGTCTTTAAGGAGAATGACTCCACAAGTACATCTGTTACATTTATGAATGAACCACAAGACACACACAGGAGGCTTCTCTGCTTGGAGGGCTATAACTATGGATTTGTGGGCCCTCTTGTTAAAAATTATTGGTCATGTCTGAAAAAGAGCCCTACTCGGGGACCCATGTCATTACTCCAGACCTCCTGAAATAGATCCATACACTCTGCACCTCAAAGCCTCTTCCTTCTTTGGAAAAAGAGTTTTATGAATAGGCTTCTTGATCCCATCTTAGACTTTAATGATTTTTTGAGCATATTCAGTAGGTCAGATTCCATGTTCATTTCTTCATATAGTCATTTCAGTGCTGCTAATAAAGGGTTTCCAGTGGCATCATTAGACATGATGGATACCTTTTGGCATTTTTTTGCCTCGAGTACTCAGAAAAAGTTCCTTCAGATTACTGTGATTGGACTTCCCTTTCATTACAAGTTTGGTCTCCCACTTACATCCCTGGTGTTAGAGTTCTAGTCGTGGTGGAGGCCTTGTAGAAAAAGAAACTACATGTGTCCCTGTACATGAATAAGTGACTCCTAGTGGCTATACTTTGGTACTGTCTGAGGCATGTTTCTCACATCTTTGCAGGATTTGGGGATCCCCACAAACTGGGGACATTCTCTGAGGCACTATCGCAGAAAGTTACCTTCAGTGAGCCAGAGATGAAAACAGGGTTGGTCATTCCTTTTTATGAATAGGGCCACAAATTCATGAGTTTGTCATCCTGAGTATGGATATGTCTGATCTTCAGGGTTCCATTTGCTCACCTAAATGGACTATGATAGTGGCTATAAGACTATCACACCCTCACTGACTGTCTTTTGACATCAGACCTTTGTCATCAGGGTCTTGAGTGGTGGTTAATCCCCTCTATTATAACAAGTATAGGCCTAACACAGACCTTCCTCCTTACAGCAGAACTTTCCACAGGTCCTGACAATGGTTATCTCATTAGCAGGTCAGAGAGATCACCTTGGCTCTTCTCTGTTTCAAAGAAAGTGGCCTTTGTCAGGATTGAGGGCTGCACATAAACTAGATAGAAATTCAAACCATTTTTGTAGACCTGAAAGCTCTGTAATGGGAAAGAGATGGGTTCCCCTCCTACTAAGATCAGACAGAGAGGCTGTAAGGACTGGTACATGAACCAGCAGTGGAGCACACACTTTCATTTCCTGGGCCTTTATAAGCCTACCCACGCAAAGCAGCCAGTTGTGTTCCTGTCTAAGTATGTCACATGGCTGCTGATTAGTCCTGTTCTTCTTCCTGTTATTCTCTTTCCGCGCTTTAACACAGTTAATTTGTGAGGGAGAGAGCAAGAGAGACAGATGAGAGAGCAGAAAAAAAACATGGATCACTGAAATATCAATCACATTACTCTTTAATGTTAGAGAAGCCAAGGATTCCTTGGCAAGGAAGAATATTTTGAAATTAACCCCCTTCAAAAAAAATCATTAATTAAGTTCTGAGCATTATTTATTTATTTATTTATTTTTTGGGTAGGGCCAACCATATACTTTCTACATTTTTTCCTGGCAGAGGTAACCAGACAGTAGGGAGGCAATGTGCTTTGGGGACTGTCGCTTCATCTTGGGACACGAATAAACGAGTCTTTGTGGGTTCTGTTTAAGCAGCTTTATTACATATAAACACGTTACTACTGTTGACTCTAAGTTAAGTAACTTATATACAATTAATAACTACAATCATGAATGCTCCTTAGCTGCTTCAACAAAATTTCACTAAGATTGTGCACACGTTCAGGTTATATATACGTGCACGTACAGCCTCGCATGCTTCTTAAAGATAGAAGCACACATACTTTGCACTCTGATCTATATCCTCCCTCTTTGAGAAATAGACCATACAATTGTTATGAGACTGTTTAGCATGCAGAAATCACAGGTAATCCACATGCATTTTACATTACTAAATAGGTATGTACGATCAAGTCCATGTTGCTGCATATTTCACTCTTGGTTTAGATATTCATCCATATTGTGTGACATAAAATTGGGAATTCGATTTAGCAACTGGGACAGTGTTTGCAAAATGGTTGACCTGTGGAATGTTCAAATCATTTTCTGGAACAGAATCAAACTTTTGGACGCATTCTGGTCTGGAAACAGTGTCTTGACTCATTCTTTGAGTTAAGAGTTTGCATCACAGATTCAGTGTTGTGATTGCAATGATGATAATGGTTCTGTCAGAATTTACCAAGTAAGATCTCGGCTCGGCACAAATGCCTGTAATCTGTCCTATTCTATCAAAACCTTTTGTTGTCTAAATTCATACCATCTTTCCTTCCTTCAACAGATGAAGTAGTTTACTCGATCAGTCTTAACTAGATTTCTGGATGTTATGCTTCTCAAGCAATTGAACCTTGATGGTTTTAGTGTTCTTTGACTTAGGCTGCAACAAAATGGAAGAAATAGGTAGCATAGTTCTAGTTTGCCTGGAAAGTAAACTTTGAGCAAGGGAGCCAAGAATATCATCATGAGGTATGTTTCTGAGACTAAGCAAATTCAAGAATAATTCTGTACTGTCACGCTTTGACCTTTCAAGTAATTACTTTTCACTCTGTACTGCTGTCTCAGCTAGACCACCTTTTGGGCTCGGCGTGTCAAAAATTTGGAAAATACCTATCTTGACTCTGCTGGCATGTCACCCCCCCCCCCCACCTCCCACCTCACCAACAAAAGAGAAACAATTCTTTACATATTCATTTATTTAAAAAAAAAATACAGTCCAATCATGTGTACTGCTATGTATTATAAAAGTAAAAGAAAAATCCGTGACTTGCAATAGAGAAAACGATATACGCACCAACAATTGGGCTCAAAATAGTGCACCAAAAATTACCCTATTTTTTTACAGTAATTTTGAATTGAACTGAAAAAATAAGTAACACACTGCATTTGATTTGATTAACATCAATTAATTACTTTTTTTGTTGCTGAATTTTAATAGATAAGTGCAGGGTCACATATTTCTTGTATTTTTGTTCATTCAGTTTCTTTGGTAACTCGGGTGTTGCTGAATGATTGTGTGTCACTCAAAACGTTGTGGCATGTCACCTTTGACACGCATGCATAGGTTCGCCTTCACTGAGCTAGACCATTGGATTGAGGATATTCAGGACTACTAGTTACATGTACAAAGTCCCATTCTATTGCAAATTTCTGAAACAACTGGCTAGTAAATTGAGTACCATTGTCAGAAACAAGTTTGTGTGGACTACCACGAACTGAGAAATGATATTTCAACTCATATATATACAATGATGGTATTCATTTCCATGTGTATATGAAAGCATTACATAATATTATTTACAAAATAGTCTGCGTCCCTTCAGAGTGGGTTTAAGCGGAACATTGCCATTGAGTCCTGGCAATTTGTCAGCTTGAAGGCTGGCTGTCCCATTCATTTCTGCAATTAAACGGAATGAGTTCTCTCGACTAACACTTATTGGTCAAAAGTAGTATATTTGACCAATGTACCACCTTTGACCTTACATTTTCAAATGGCCGTGCTAGAACTTATTCCTGTTGATCATTTGAGCATAGAGAATAATTGGATTGATTTAAAATTATCCACAGGATGGAAAACAACTGGATGATGTTCATTTGATATCGTTGATCTATGAATCCAGACAGAAAGGCAAGGATAAGTATCACAAATACTGATAGGTCTGATAACAGTCTATTCAACTAACATAACATCTCAGATGTTATATCTTCAAATTGGTCATCCTAGGATTTCGATTGTCCCTAGATTGTTTTGGTATCTCTCAGACTAATTACCATCAAAGAATGTAACACATCCATTGATCTACCTTCAATGAATATGGGACAGCTTGCATTTGACTAGTTGTGGTATGACGATTGTTTTAGTCTGACTGCTGGTCTTTTAAGAGAGAAAGAAATGTTGGATTGTCATATAATGTCGATTGGACTGGGTTTGAACAGAAAAAGAGACATATGCTTTGATTCTGTCCTATACAAGTAGGAACAAAGTTGTGTCTTTACATGGCCACCCAATAGTAAGGACTGTCTAGAGAGACAATCAAGAGTAAATATATGACGTAATATGCTCCTTGCCTTGTCTATAATGAGTATGGATAGATATCCCAACTTTGACTGGTGAATGACAGTTTGGCTAAACCTATAAGATTTCACTTAGGCTGCTTTTTTCATTGGCTACTAAAGTACAGAGAACGATCTTGATTGGTATACAAATACTCGCTGGTCTACAATGTCTATTAGACTGGTCTTCGCAACAGAAAGAGATATATGATTTGATTTTGTTCTACACAAGTGTAAATTATGCTGTGTTCTTAAATATCCACTCAACATTAAAGACTGTTTTCAGAAAGGCATTAAAGAATAATTGTATGATACAGGGTGTGTTTTACCTTGACCGCAATGAAAACAGGCATTCCAATTTTGAGCGGCGAATGAGAGTCTATTCTAACCTATAAAATTACATTTTTGCCACTTCTATCATTGGTTATTTCAGCAAAGAGATTGACCTGGACTGGTCTACAACTATCCATTGGTTGAATGCTGATAGTGCAACATAATTTCAGAGATATTTTGAATGATTATGGACTGATTTGTGGACACTGAAAGGACAGATAAATAAATAGCCTTCACAGTGTAATACCTTAAACCTGCTGTAATGGAGGACAGCAGAATATATGCAGATGACTCCTTCAGGAATATTTTGCAGTCACCCTAACATCTGAATTGCCTTTAACATCTATAACCATGCAATCAACTTATGCTGTATTGACAAGTTCAGAAAATGGTGAAACATGGCATACTTACAGCTAGTAGGGCTTGGCTTTACTGGCTTGAATGCACCAGTAAAGGCTTAAAAAAGTAAAAGCAAAACATCAGGGACATTCAGAAGCCTTATAGTTGAAACATTGGTATGTCCTGAAGAGACCATTTGTGTACATCCCATAGGCCTCCACTCCAGGAGGTTGGAGATATTAACTCACTAAAGACTCTAGATTTGCTGGGACTTTCTTTTAGTTTTTACTGAGTACTTTGTCTGTGTGACTTTCTTCCCTTTTGATTTGGTTTATATCTATATATACATATATAGATATATTTATAGGTGTAGGTTTAGGTACACTTATAGTTATAGATATAGATATACACACACACACACACACACACACACACACACACACACACACACACACACACACACACACACATGCTTATAGTAGGCATTTTTGAGTTTTGACACCCCAAAGGTAGTCAGAGATTTATTCAAAGGTTGAATCTGGTACCTCATGCACTCTGATACCCATCTTGGACCTTGGATGTCTTATTTCTACCATATGAATTTAGCTGAAGGCTTTTTGGGAAGAAGTGCAGTGGTTAATGAAGATGCTCTAGTTAACTTGTCAGAGGTGGGTAGATCGTTGAGCCAATCCCAAAGGAAATTTCACAACAAAAATATATGTTATAGTGGACATTATTCCCTCTATCAAGAAAGGCTTTCATCATAGGGCTGGCTCAAGCACTGTATTTGAGTTGTTGTATTTTCAATACAGATGTAACAGGGAAGATTTTGTTAAAGTGCTAGAGATAAGAAATGTGCACTATTTGCTAGGGTTGGCTTAAAAACTGTTTTAATATAGATTACCCTGAACACTTGCCATGTCTCTCTTCCTCTGCTGTAATATTTCCTGGAAGATTGTTTTTCCCTTTAGCAAGGCATACCATAGCATCACCAAAGACTAAGTGTTCATTGTAACATAAGCTGTCCTAAACTCACCTCCCGATCTGTCCCCATGTATCCCTTAATTATTCTTTAATTAAAAGTGTATCTGTCTCATTCTGTTCCCCTTTTCTCTTCACAGCCAGAATATTCACCCACAGCGAAGGAATTGTCCCTCTTGCTCAGCTGTATTTAAAGTCCTGAGACTACCCTAGTGTGGATAACGTATCATCCTCCCTGCAGTCTACAAGGACATCCTACCCAAAGCTCAAATGGAGTAGGTTTAAAATACTCAAAAGTGTTAGCCAAAAGTGTACTATTTAATAATTGCTGTTATCACAAATACTGGCTGCACACCGCACGGGCAATTGTATTTAGATATAAAAATAAATACTTCCCCATTCATTTTTATCAACATTTAGTCTGGAAGCTTGCGCTTCCACATTTTGGCCACTAGATGGTAGTATTTACTAAGCTAAGTATCTCCCGATAGCTGGTGCTCAATTTGAAATAAAAGCTAAAAGTTTAGTGAATGGAAAATCTCTCTGCCGCTCGTCTCACCTACTGAGCGAATGCAAAATAAGCCTGTCCAAGCAGGGAACTCTATCCCCAAAGTTAATTGTTCACACCAAAAACAAAACAAAAAGGCTAGTTCTTTAGTGAAGACTATATAACTGTACTGTATTAACCTGGTTAATTTCAAGAAGTGCTGCTCCTGATTGTTTTCTTCCACAACCCTGGCCTTCCACAAACCAGTGGGTCCCCGCTCCGTTCCCCCTCTCTTCCTCGGCTCACTATGCTCCCCTACACTACCCCCATTCCCACCCACCCCCATTTCAATTACACTTATACCTAACCAAGCCACACCCACCCACACTCCTCCAATCCATCTGCACCCATCCACACCACACCCTAACTTCCATCTCACCTACTCCTCACACTCAGCCTACTCTACTCTTCTACATGACTCCTACCTGACAGCTACAGTTTCTTTTCTCCTAACCTCTTCCTTAGTCTATTATCACCTTCCACTTCTACTTTCCTATTTCTAACCACCTTCCCGCTTTCTTCACTTATATCATCATACAATCCTACCTCTACATCTGACCTAATACCTACCCACATTTTCGTTTTCCAGAAGCTTTCCATATCTAAGCAGGGAACACCACTCCTCTCAAACAAGCCCCCATTGCACAACATCCTTCTCCTTTTATTCTCCATATACCTCTCTCTCCTTCTACAACTCTCATCACTTCAACCAACTTGTATAACCCCATACCTACATCAACAACACCTACCTACATTCCCATCTGCTACAGCTACTCATCAATCTGCTGTAGTCTATATGACTCTAATATTATTCTACAAAGGAGACCAACAATCCTCTCCACACAATACCGACTTCCTAGGGACCTTGTACAAAACCATGTCAAAGATCCAAAAAGGAAGCTCTATCCAAAGATGCCTCCTAGTTATCCTAACCTAGTCCAGTGTGGTGACATCCACCCTAACCCTGGTCCTTCTCCTCATAACGCCCCTAACTCAACAAGATCCCTCAGTCGCACTGCTATCAACATTCAAAGTATTAGAAACAAAACCCATATTCTACATGCATGGTTAAGTCAATATAAACCTGACTTCTTAGCCATAACTGAAACTTGGCCAAAACCATACTTAAAGGATTATGAATTCCTTCCCACAAACTATTCCTGCCTCAGATCAGACAGACTCCACAAAAAAGGCAGAGGCATCGCCTTATTTTATCCAAGTATCTTCTCAGTATTTCCATATTCTAAGCCCATTCCCTCCTTCTCTACCACAGAATTACTTATCACCTATTTTAAACTGAATAACTATAAAAACCTATGCATTATAGTCGTATACATTCCCCCAGGCAACAATATTCCCATTCTAGAAGACATCCCTGCCTGGACTATCAATAACATAAAAAATGAAACACTAATCCTAGGCGATGT
Organism: Protopterus annectens; assembly: GCF_019279795.1. Lineage (NCBI taxonomy): Eukaryota > Metazoa > Chordata > Ceratodontiformes > Protopteridae > Protopterus > Protopterus annectens. The sequence goes on along the minus strand of NC_056747.1, from coordinate 1,186,653,605 downwards.
AAGTATTAATTGGTTAGATATCTCCAATAACAATCACTCATTAGACTTCAACATCCACAGCTATACCCAGCTTATTTCTGATATCACCAGACCTGACACTAAGAATAACAAAGGTTCAATCTTGGATTGGATCATGGTTTCTGACCCTGATAACATATCCACCTTTGGTACTCTTGCAGACGGTATAAGTGACCACTCTCCAACATTCATAATACGTAAGCCTACCACCCTACCTAACAAACACCAATATAGATACACCCAGAATTTGTCCCAATTCTCTCCTACTACTCTTAATGAAGCTTTGCAAAATACTAACTGGAATCTACTAAAATCTCTCCCTCTTAATGATGCTGTAGAATTTTTTAATACTACATTTCTGACTATCCTAAACTCGCTTGCCCCTCTTCGGTTAAAAAGAGTCAAAACAAAACATGCCAAATGGCTCACTAAGCCAACAAAGCAAATTATGTCCTCTAGGGATAAAGTCTGGAAAGCCTGGCTAAAAAACAAAACTCCTGCTACCCTCATCCAATACAAACAACTTTGCAACCAGGCCAAACGTTTAGTTCTCAAAAACAAAAAAAGATTACTTCCAAAGCCTCCAAAACCAACATAATCATAACCCCAAGAAATTCTGGGGAACAATCAACTCCTTACTCCATCCTGGAACAATCCACAATCCATGCCCTGATGCAGAAAAACACCCACTGAATTAGCCTCTCTCTTTAATTCTTATTTCATCTATAGTATTGTTAAACTTACTACCACCTTCCCACCCATCAACACTAACCTACGACACCCCACCACGCCACTTGCCACATCACCTTCATTACCAACTTTCTTACTGTCCCCCATACCTACCTCCACCATACAAAAGCTCCTTCACAAACTAAAACCATGCACCAATGCCCCAGATGACCTACCTGCAGAATTCTTACACCTATCTGCCTCCTCAGTTGCATACCCCATCAGTATCCACCTTAACATGTCCATTCAGGAATCCTGCATACCTGATATCTGGAAAAAGGCATATGTTCTACCACTTCATAAAGGTGGCAACAACACTGACATTCCCAATGTCCGACCCATTGCCATTCTGTCTCCCATATCAAAAATACTAGAGAAGTGCATTCACACTCAACTCCTTAGCCACATGACTACAAACCACCTCCTTTCCCCCACTCAACATGGCTTTAGGCCAGGACATAGCATTAACACTGCTCTCATTTCCTTCCTGGACACTGTTAATAGAGCCAGGGATGATGGATCCATAGTCTCCGCACTCTTCCTGGATCTATCAAAGGCATTCGACACAGTTTCCCACTCCCTTCTGCTTACTAAACTCTCTAACCTTGGCACCTCTCCCTCCACCCTTCAGTGGGTTTCCAGCTGTCTCAGTCATAGGCAACAAACTACCATATGGCAATGCTGCTCCTCTCCTCTCAACAACACCGACACAGGAGTCCCCCAGGGTTCCATACTGGGTCCCCTTTTATTCAGTATATTCATTAACGACTTTCATAAAATTCTTACCCAGAGTACTGTAATCCAATATGCAGATGATTCTACCATTATCTGCTCTTCCAAATCTGCATCTACATTGCAGCACCTTACCCAAGAGGCTTTTACCTCAACTGAATCCTGGATGTCACAGAATAATCTTGCCCTTAACCCCAACAAAACCAAACTGATAATATTTATACCCCAAAAAATCTAGCCCAGTTAATAAGTCTGACTTTTCAGTTAATTCCTAAAACAATACTGTTATTAATTGTTGTTCCCAATACCAAACTGCTTGGTGTCATCATTGACGATAACTTAACTTTTGACCTTCATATCCAGAATAACATAAAAAAACATCAAAAGCTAGGTGCCGTCTATAGGCACAATTACGTTCTCACCTTCTCAGCAAAAAAAGCTCTTGCCTCCTCATTCCTGCTTCCTACTCTCCTATATGGCGCCCCCATCCTAACCAATATTCAGTCCTCCCTAAAAACTAAACTCAATCCATGCTACAATAAAATTGCAAAATTTGCTACAAATGCTAAATTTTCCTCTCACCACTGTTCCACACTACATCAACTTAATTGGCTGTAACTTCCCCATTACCTCACATGCCTACAACTTACTACTGTCTATAAAATCATTTACTTCACAGAAACTGCCCAGCCCTAACTGACATCTTAACCATCTACCATCCAAATCGACACTTAAGGTCAGAAAACAAAATGTTACTAAATACTGATAAACCTAAGCTCTCAGCTGGTCAAATGTGTTACTCTTTCACTGTCTCCAAGCTTTGGAATAAACTCTCAGTAGCTCCACAGCTTTTAAAAACTCCCTTAAACTTCACCTCTCATCACATTGGATATGCACCTGCACCCTTAATCACAATTCCATTACCTGACCCCCTCCCCAAAACCATCTTGGCCTATCTTTGCACCTAGACTTTCTTTTCCTTTCTCTCCTTTACACCTACTGCTTCTGCTGACACTAGCCAATGCCATCTCTACTCTAAGCCTTCTGCCTCCTTTACACCTACTTCTTCTGCTGACAATAGCCAGTGCCATCTCTACTGTAAGCCTTCTGCCTCCATTACACCTACTGCTTCTGCTGACACTAGCCACTGCCATCTCTACTGTAAGCCTTCTGCCTCCTTTTTCCTTTTTACAATCTTCTCTCTCATCTAACAACCTTACCTGCCATCCACACCTCTTATTTCTATACTTCTACCATGATTTTAATAATTTTCTGCCAATGTCACCATGTTATACAATGTTATCACTTCACTACTCTATTGTAATTCATGCCATATTATTGTATGCTCTTATTCACTTATCTAATGTACTACCACTACCTGATATATTCTGTATTATATGTTCTTTTATGTAATTACATGTAGAGCTTTTCTCCCCGGGCCTCCACTGACAATGCCCTCATATCTGGCCGTGTGGACTTTCCCTGTAAACAAATGCAGTAAATAAATAAATAATAGCATGTAAAATTCCTTTTCCCCAAGTAGGGGCAAAAGTTATGACTATCTTTAAAACAATAGTCATTAGGAATTTAAGCCATAAAGTCAGTTAGATTTGTTAAATATCATTTAGATTGCTGGCTTTGCAGTATAGTAAGATGGAGCCCTGATTATGACCCAGCTGATGTTGGTTAGAGAAGAAGACTAAGGACTGTAGAAGCCAGCTAGAGTGGGTGAAAAGTGAAGTGGTGTTGTTTACTCACCTTTTCTAGGGTGGATGTTGAGGGGCATGTTGCAGGGCATGTCTCCCAGTAATAACTTCTTTGTGGTGACCAGGTGCCTGGCAGGATTCATTCACTTCAAAATAGGGCAGAGATTCCTGAGAGGCTGCAGCTCTAATAAACATGGGTGTCAGCCCCTTACTGCAATCACTGCATGTCTCTCTTCCAAGTGCTTATGTAGCACACACAGGGGACATTAGGGCAAAAATGTCCCCTGATAGCTACAGGGACAACTTTGGTCTCTAAGTCTGCATCTAGCAGCAGGAGAGAAATTTTTGCTTTGTACTGAGAAGGGTGATGGTAAAAGGTATAAAGGAAAATACAGTATATTTTCAGGAGAGACTTTTGAGACCAGTTAATAGTTTCAGATTCTGTATTGAGCAGAGGTGCACATGCTTGAGAGTTAGGTCTAACGTTATAAAAAAATACAAAAGATTATCTTAGGTTTTCTTGAAGCTCTGGTAGGATGCTACATGGCAGTCGTCACAGTGGCTGTATATAAGCATGGATATTTGTGTACACCTTGGGTAATTTGAGCAAATAATGCTTAGTAGTAAATCATTATAGGAATTAGTATTTTGTCTTATATGTAGTACTCTTAAGTTGTCTGAAGTCATCAGAACCACGTTACTTATTTACCTAAATAGACATTCATACATAACTGCATACATACCCCTTGCTCTTAACCAAAATATGTTTTAATAGACCATAAATTTCTATTTAAGCTCCGCAGCTGTAAATCAAGTCAAGTTTTACTTCACACTGCACAAAAAAAGGTCAGACTATGTTTCTCCCATTTTTTGCTAGTGTCATAGCATTAGGTATCATAAAGCAGTGTAGTAACTGCCTTATGCACACAAATAATAAACTTTGTGAGAGGTGCAAATAGTTAGTATGTGAGCATATAACTAACACACCACATGTTATGCACCCTACCCTGGCATGTAATATAATGTCATATGCTGCGTCTGTAAAGAAATCCTTATGTAAGCCTCCTAGACTGGTAAGGATTAAGTCTCCTCAAAAATCATATATTTCAAATAGTCACCATAAGACAAAGAGCTTCATTTCCAGTATACCAGACCATTACACAAACAAAATGTTTTAGTGATTCATGACTCCATAGTGAGACAGAGATTTCCCACTCACTAGGCTGGTTAAAGACATGGTGACAGTGAGTTGTTTTTCAAGTGCCAGACAAATATAACTGCAACATGTTAGTTGTGCATGTGGGATTGAACGACATGGGCTTAAAAACCCTGAGGGAGATGCGGAGCGGTTTATATAAGCTCTGTTTGCATGTCTTGAATGCAGGTAAGACCCTGTTACTGACTAGAATTCTCCCTTCCTCACAAATGATGCATAGGTACAAAAAAAAGATGATTGACTTTAACAACTATTTGTGTCATTGCAGGGGAATCATTGTGTGTGAATGTGGAACTAGATCCTTGATAGTCCTACTTGCTTTGCAATCATGTAGCTGTACCTCTGGTTCAGAGGCTTCCACATAACTGGTTAAAGCCTTTGCAGCCTCCATAATCCTTTTTTAGGCAAAGTTCAGTTAATGAACATTCCAATGCAGCAAATGTTTGTGTGTCAAAATAGAATTAAATTAAGGTGGCTCTGCTCAATGCCAGAAGTCTAAAAAATAATCTACCCCGACCTTGTGGCACTTCATTTGGAAGGCATCCATATATGTGAAAACTCTGAAACATGGTTTAAATGACCAGAAAGCACTCCCTCCCTACCTGAGTTTAGCACCAACCATACCTTCAGATCCAGTGGCAGCTGTGCTGATGTGTCTATATTTGTCAAAGATATATCGCCTCTAGACAGATACCCACAAATGGAATGTACTGAACTCCAACCATACTAAACAAAACCAACTATCAATTTTATTATCTTTTACAGGACACCTTCCATGACCTGGAAGTTCATGTTAGGTTGAACATCTTGGATGAACTCTGAATAAATAAGAACTCTATCATTCTGGGAGAGTTTAATTACCCATCAGTTGACTGCAGTACCTACACCTCCAACATAGGATATGCACAGAATTTTGTAGATCTACTAAGAAAAAGCTCAATGGACTAGATTTATTTGTAGCCTAACTAGAGGATAAAATATTTATTTACACATGTAGCACCACCATGTACAACTCTGCTAGTAATGCCCCTTCAGTTAAATCAGCCTATAAGCTAATAACTTTTTCCCTCAAAGTATCTAAACCTCTTGAAGTGACTGCAATAGATTTTAAAGACTTAAAGCCCACCAATCTCCAAATATTATATGATGAAGTCTTGAAATTCACTTACATCACCCCAGACATCACCTCAACAGTTAGATTCATAAAGGAATTGCATCCCCTCACAAATAAATGTATAAAATTAGCAGACTCATCAAGATCCAAATACAATGGGAAATTTAAAAATGAATTACCTTGGTGGCCACTTACATAAATAAATTCTTCAAAAAAAGGACAATCCTCATTGCAGTATTCAACAGAACCAAAGACCTTCAAGTCAAGAAAAAATATTAGGAATTTAACTAAAAATGCAAAAAAAAAGACTGTTAGATCTATCTACTAAGGCAGCCCATGAACTCAGGTTGGCATCTGAAACCATGGACAATTACATATCCTTCTTTAGTTATGTTAAAAAACTAAGAAATAACATGTATAGAACTAAATGGTAAAGCTTATTAAAACCTGATGGACATTTCTAATATATTACCAAATCAATTTAGTGTAGACTGTCTTCCTAAGATGACTCTCTAAATCCCTAGAATATCCATAACCCCTATCACCACTAAAGAAATATGTACTGAAAGTGCTTTCCAAGACTAAGAACACTTCCTCCATGGGACCATAACATAACAAACTGTTTGTTAAATAGTACTAAACATGCCCTGGTGTAACCACCCCGTAAGCTGTTTAACCTGAACCTGGCTATAAGATCAGCCCCAGAAGTATGGTGTTCAGCACTGGTGATACCACACCATAAAAGTGGCCTTAATACTGACTCCTGAAACTATAGGCCTATCAGCCTGATTAGTCATATTTGTAAGGTAGTGAAACACATTATAACAGCCTTGATTAACACAGGCATTAACAATCTAATCAGGTTAGAGCTGCATCAGTTTGGTTTTGTAAAATGCAGATCCTGTTTACTAAACTTGGTAAACTTCTTCAGAAAGGTAATACAGGCTGTTGACAAGGCATTTCATTATCCCCAGTACCATTGTAATTAATACACAAAATGTTCCAAATAGACCCCATATGGTAAGGTGGATAGCAAATTTACTAAAGACAGAACCCACAAGGTTAAGGTGGGGGAGGGCTGTCAGAGAATATGAGGGTGACCAGTCATGCCCCACAGGGCTCAGTGCCGAGACAGTATTTGCTCGGTATTTACAACTGTGACCTAGAGACTAAAAACAAGACATATGGTTAACCAACATTGTGGGTAACTGCAAATTAGTAGTCATTGTGAAATTGCCTCTAGCACAGAATCCCTCCAGCAGATATACTTGTAAATGCCTGGTATTTTAAAAATGTACTTAAATTAAATGCTAAAAAGTGCAGCATTGTCACATTGGCAGACAACCCCCATATATATAACATTGATAATAACCCACTTCAAAATAAAAATATTGTTAGAAACCTGGGAACATGGGTTGGTAATCCCTCTTCATTGATCACCGAGTAGCAATGATTGTCAGGAAATCCTTCTACTAGGCAGAGCTGATTGCTATGGGAATATCATCCAGATCTAACAATGTTATTGCATCCTTCTGTTCAGCCCTGATCAAACCCAAATATAAAATACAGCACCCCCTTTTGAGCTATAACTCACCAGGCATAGCAAACAGTCTAAAAAATTCCAGAAATTTCTAGCAAAGAAGATCACAGGCTTAAAATCCCTAAGCTGCCAGAAAAGACTAGATGCACTGTTTCTCTTTTCTTTGCCTTGTAGGCTCCTCAGAGGAGACATTTCCCCTGTTTCTGTGCAATCTGGGACTCAATAGTCCTGGATCTCTTGCACTTTCACAAATCAGGCAGTCTCAGGCAGTCCCACAAATGCCAGAACAGGGAATCCAGCCTGCTTCAGCAGATCAATAAAACAAGATGGTGAGACAGATTTGTTACTTCTCTTACCTGTGTAATTGATCCCCACCCTGTAGTGTAATACACTGTCTCCCTTTAAATGGGACAGGGATAATTGGATGAGTATTTATAAATCCATCCCAGGCTTGACTGGCCTAGCCCTCCTTAAAGGGGGAGATACAGTGTATGATGTGAATTATATTGAGTTCTGTTACAGATTTATTGAGAAGACCTACCCATTATGAAACTGCTTTCAGTATCTTGTCAGATTCTTTAATGGAAGCGGGGAAGTGGATACATGGAACACATAGAAAGAGTCTGATATAGCCACCAAGGAGTATATGCACAGAAAGGTTTCCTACAAACATGATGAGTGAACCTTAAAATTTATACTAGGTAGCCTTTCTTTCATTTTGGAGTACACAATATTGTCAAGAATCAATATATTACTAAGATAGGCTTAAGTTAGGACTAACATTGTTATGGTGTCAAACTTTTCAGATTAAAGTCAGAAATCAGGTTGGTTTAGTTTATATGAATGCTGTCTATGGTAACGTTATCAATTTTAGGGTTTATATTCAGATTTGGTAAGTGGAGTTGCAGGTTGCATGATTTAGGAGAATGTGTAAGTAAAGGAAAAAACAGACTTGGGGATATGGGAGGAAGTAAGGAGGATGATCAATGTATGCCATTACACTGTGTTGATATCTCCTGACTTAACTTAAAAAAGAAAGAGTACCACCGAGTTTTCATTTTCCGGCACAATTTAGTTGAAGCAGTTAAGGATGAAACTGTGTATCCAGACAGTGTCAGGTGGAATTTATAACTGCAGTGGAGAAAATTAAAAGTTGCACGTCACCATTCATTGACAAAGGATGATGTAAGTGACACTGTGCAAGATGATTGTAGCTGAAAATAGAAACTGACATTTAAAGAGAGAGGAAAATAAAAGAACAGTAAATAAGATGAGTAAAAGATTGTCACAGGTGTCCGTGTGGCAGTGAGGAAGTTAAGTTAGTATCAAAAGTTAATAATGAAAATTGCTGTAATTATTATTTAGTGAAGAGGAATGGCTAATGACCTTTTCCTTTTTAGCTAGACAGTTATATTCCTTTAGAAAGAGAATGTTTCCATAGTTTTGTTTAATTGGTATCTATGAAAGCCTAAGCATAAAAGTATTTGAGATAGTGTGGGGATGGGGGCAGATGATATTAAGGCCTTGCCTCATTTATTTCAGGATACTGTTGATGGACATTTACATGTAGAGGGGGAGCCTGCAACACCCTGAGTATTATTATCTGGGATTTTATAAGAAAAATAAGGAAAGACAGCAAGAATAGTGCAAGTGTACAGATATTTTTCTTCTGTTTTGTTCAGTTAATAAAATACCTTATTTAGTAGACAAGTAATTTCTCAAATATTTGAGAAGTGTGCACTACTGGATCTATGATTTAAACCAAAGACTGTGTAGGTGCATTCAAATTGAACCATGGACACTTAAATGTGTACTATATAAAAATTATGTAAAATTATCAGTGGATGGCAATGAGCACCATTGTATGGTGTAGTATAAGAAGGGAATTCAGTATTTCTAGACTTACTGAAAATGTTGACATATGGGAAAGAGGAAATAACTCAAGGGAATCAAGATTAAAATATAAATTGATTTCCAAAATGGCTACACCCTGAGCAGCAGCTTAATTTCAGCTCTCCCGGTGTGAAAACAGAAACTCAGATAAGAGAGCCAGTGAATTTGTCTTTTGGGTTACTGGCTAGTAAGTGCACTACCTGTATGCCAGCAAAGAAGAAATTTAGAGAACCTGGAAAAATCAGCTGCAGAAGGTAAGATAAAACACTGGCTAGGAAGAATCCTGTAGCTGTTCAGGAAAAAGCAGTTCAAGCTCCAGCTTTGCTGCAAAATGTGACTTCCAGGAATCTAGAGGAAAATAAGTCAATTGTGCTCAGAGCTGATTAAAATGAGCAAAACACTGAAGGAGTATATCAACTGAAATAAAGGGCTATAAAAAAATGAAATAAGCTTTAAACACTTATTCAGATAAACTGATAAAACTGCAAAAATCAGAGGTCGAAATGAAGAAAAGGCTTGCTGAGTATGAGACTGGCCAAGAAGAAATTTTTCAAAAAATGGTAGACTTAAGAGGACAGAACACATAGGGAAAGCCTGATATTTTCTGTGATACCAGAGAAACTGGAAAGAACAGAATGTAAGAGATTTACTGCTATACCAGATTAACTGGAAATAACAGACTGCTTTAATTTTATGAAAGCACAAATAAGCAATTGGACTGGTATTCTACAGTTGGAATTGTTAATTGAAAGGGTACATCATGTGTGTGCTCCAAACCTGGCCATGAGAGAGCAGCCAAGACCTCTAATAGCAAATATGCAATCCTATCAGCAGAAAGAGTTGATTCTGGCAAAACTGTGGCAGAAGGACAAAGTACTAAAAGTTGGAGACAGAGTATTTCTAGAAAATGATTACTCATTGTACAGCAGGCAGAAGAGTAAATTTATTCCAGCAATCAGTGAATGTTGAGAGGCAGGTGTGATATTTAAGCTGCTTTATTCAGCTATCTTCAGAATATTTTTTCCTGGATCAAATTTGATGCAGAACAAACTAAGAAAGAACTACAAAAGTTTATCTAACAAAAAGTTAGCTATCAAACAGAAGGAACTCTGTTTCTTGTTCTGATAATAAAGCTCATAGTGGGACTTTGCTAGTGAAACCTTTTTTCAGTGTTCCAAAGGAAAGTGCTTGAGAGATACAGAAAAGCACAGGAGCTGACTAGAAGATCCAGGAGTATGTTGGAAATTAACCAGAGACTGGAGTTGTGAGATGGAGATCAACAGGAAGAAAAACTGCAACTCAGATAGTAATGAATGAAGGTGGGATTACAAGGCATCTGTCACATTTGTGAAATATGGCAGAACAAGAAAACCTGGAAATACTGAACTTTTTTGACTTTGTTAAACTTGTAGGGGAATCCAGGGTCATATGCCTTGCTTCATATCATTATTTTTTGGAAGAACATTAGGGAAAGAGGAAGAGAAGGGAAAGAGGTAACTGTAAGTAAAACATATTTTGTTAACAGTATTTTTATAAAACATGGCATATACTACATACTATATAGTAAAGCATTTTCAGTTATTTTTCTGTTATATGGATACTAAAGTAAACAGGTGACCTTTTTTCTTTCTTCTTGTTTAGTTTTAAGAAATGTAGGCATTGCAGGTGTAAAAAAGAAGTCTTAAAAGCATGTTTAAGATAATAGGCTATAATCTTGGGTTGTTGAGGTGACAAACTGGTTGTAAAAGCATACAGATCATGATAGAAATAACATTTATAAGCTTTTTCTTAGTTATGCATAGGGGAATGACTAGATTAAGGCCCTTGGCATGATCTAACAAGTTTTAAGTGGAAGCAAGTAAATAAGAGAACACTGAGTGTAATGAAAAGTTTTCCTTTAGCAAATGTTCACAGTGCAACTTGAGAAGTTTGTAGCTGAAGGCAACCGTGTAGCTGGTTCTCAAGTTTAAAGGGACACAAGCTGATAAGAGAGCAATTAAAACAGAATACCTTTTTTCAGTGGCTGAAAAATAATGTTTTCTGAATGCATTCAAGTTGTTTTCTACATCTGGGAGAGGAATAAAGATAAGACAGAGGGCCATATTCAATAAAGCCTACACTAAGTATACACAGTATGTATTCAAGAACAGTCTTATCACATTGTTTTGTGCTTTCTAGTTGTGTACATGTAGTGTACATTTTGTGGTAACCTTTATGAATCCCTGTCAATGTTTAAAGCTGGAAGAATATCAGTAAGAAAGCTAAAATTAGGAGGAAGAAGGTGTAAGTTATGTCTGTATTGTCTGTTCACTCAGAACGGTGTACACTTAGTGTAGGCATTAGGAAAACAGACAGTACTTAGTGTAAGTAGAAACACAGGCTATACTATGTGTCTTAGCATAGATAACTTTAATTATAGGTCAGTTAAAGCATGTGAATGTAGGTTTTAATATCAGACAGTACATATTAAAAGTGTTAAACTTAATTATTTGAAGATGTACACAATTATGTGTGTGTTTGGATTAAGTTAATAGGTTATAGGATATTCTGGGTGTGTTGTTTTTAAAGGGTTTTCATTAAAACAAAACATCTTGTAAGATATGATGTAGGATCAAATGGATATGACAAAAACTGTATAAAAGATCAATCTGCTAAATATTAGTGTACACACATAACAAAAAAGCTGAAACTAGACAATTTTTAAAAGCTATTATACATAATAGGTGGGAATAGTAACTGCTTATCATAATGGTAACACGTTCTATACTATTTTTAAAAGTGCATGTTCTTACAGGTATATCCAAAAAAGAAAGAGTGGTGAACTATAAAGAAATGCAGATTGCAAATAGCTATGTTACATGATAGATACACATTTGAAAAGAACTGAGCATGTAAATTTGAAAAAGGGTTTTAGGATATTAATTCAGCAGAATATATAGGACAAAGGAAAGGGGGAGTACTTAACATTAATTGCTACAGAAGTTCCAGTAATGATAGAAGAGGAAAAAAGATAATGGTAGATTTGTAATATTAAGAATTACTGGCAAGGGAGGAGGATTAAGCTGGCATGTATTTATATTCCACCAAAACCGCTACAGTGAAGTTTAAGAAAGTTTTGAGAGAGAAAAATCTGCTTTTAGAAGTGAATATTATAGGTGGGGACCATAATTTAATTTGCAAAAGTAAGAATGTATCTGGGGGGCCTAGAAGGGAAATATAGCAAAAGAGGTAGATGTTTGAAGAAATTTGTGAAAATGTTTGGTATGGAAGATGTGAATTCAGTAGTAGGAGCTGAGAAAGAATTTACATATTTTCCCCAAGGCACAAAAACTGGGCTAGGCTAGACAGAAATTATATTTCACAGGAACATGTGCATTTAATTGAAAGTTTTGATAAATATCCAATAACTATTTCAGATCACATGCCTATAATAAGTAAACTAAAAATGCAGGGTAATGAAATAAAAAATGAGGCATAGGTGCTTCTCCACTTATCTATTAAACAGAGAGGAATTAAAGGAATGGGTACTGGAAATTATTTGGGAGTTATTAGGGAAGATAGACATTTCTTTAGGAAGTACAGCTAAGGAGTGGGATAAAATGAAAGTGGAGTTTAAAAATAGAATAGAAATAAAAGAAAAAGAGATATGGTTAAGAAGTTACAAGAATTATTTAGAGGGACTGACAAAGGTTAACATATTGTTGAATAAGAGGAATCTCACAGAACAAGAGGAGGAGCAAGTGCAGAGTGCTAAAGAGAAAATAAGGGACTACCTATATAATATGCATGAATTTAGAAAGATTGCTGTCAGGCAGCTTTTTTGATAAGAACTCCACAGTACATAAACTTTTTGGACAATTGTCTCAGACAACAGAAAGTATAGAGTTGTTGCCAAGTTTGGAGAGTCTATAACAAGGAAAATAATCAGAGATCTAACAGAGTTATTCAGAGTATTTCAGATTTTTTTTGCAAATCTGTGTTAAGCAGAAGAATGTAGAAATCAAGGAAAAAGTACAAATGGAAATATTTATGGAAGATTTAAATATGTCAAGGTTAGAGGTAGATGAGGCTCAGTTATTAACAATTAGGATAGTTGGAGAGGAGATAAAAATGGTGATGTATAACCAATCTACAGGAAAGTCTTCACTAATATGTGGAATTCCTGTGGAAGTTTTGAAGCTGGGGAAAGAAAGTGATAAAGATCTGGATGGTTTTGTTTAAAAGTATTTTAAAAGGAGGAGAAGCAGCAACATCCTTTAATAAAGCTGTGGTCACTGTATTACCTAAAGATGGTAAAAATCCATTAGACCCAGCTTCATGCAGGCCCATTTCGATTCTAAACCATGATTATAAAGTATTTATGTCTATAATAGCTAAAAGAATGGGAAAGGTATTGCTAGAATTGATAAATATTTTGTGGAGGGGAGGCAAACATTTGACAACATTAATAGAACAATATACACATAAAGGTAAAAAGGAATACCAAGGCACGGTCTAGTCTTCACAAACGGCAGGCAGTCAAAAAAGTTAAAACAGAGCTTTAATAAATCCAAAGGTTTGGAGGGAAGCAGAATGTAAAAAATACCACCGTTCTTGGTGGGTTTTGATGCAGAGAAAGTATCTGACAGATGCAGAGAAAGCATTTGCATTCCCTGATAAAATTATAAAGTTGATTATGAGAATATATGAGGGACTGGAGGCGAAAATTAAAGTGGGTGGTTTGCTCTCAGATAATTTCTGTTTGAGCAGAGGAACCAGGCAGGGATGTCCTCTCTCCCCTTTGTTATTTGCAGTATATTTAGAACCATTGGCAAAGAAAATAACAGACTCAGAAGTTCAAGGATATAATTGGTATGGTAGTCAGGAAAAGCTGTCTGTATTTGCAGATGATGTTATTGTATACCCGATAAAACCTAAAAAGGACATTTCACTGTTGTGGGACATTTTGAGGCAGTTTTAAATCTTTTTGGGATACAAAATTAATTATGCTAAAACAAAGGCAATAGCTATAAATTATGTACCCACACACAAATTGGTTCAGCAATATCCATATTTATGGGGACATGATAAAATGAAGTACTTAGGAATATGGATTAAAAAGAATTCTAGTGTGGCAGCTAAGGATATGTGGGAAGAATCCAAATAAAAGATAATACAAAAACTGAGAAATTGGAAGCTGTGTTATATGGATATGGATATTAAGATACAAGCTGTTATTTGATAGAGGCACTAGGAACTAACGTCTGGCGGCATGATGCCAGGGCACTTCTGTGGGCTAGGCTTGTAAAGGCTCCAGGGCCATTAGCCTATTACACACCTATGAACCTATAAAATGTTTTTAGTCCCTTTAGTTTTATACACAGGTTAGGCATATTTTTGTCAACCAGAGGAGAAGTTGTAGATAGCAATTAATAAAGAGCTGAAGGATTTTATCTGGGAGGGGGAAAACGGCAAGAGTCCAGTGGGATAAGCTGATTCTTCCAATTGAACAAGGCAGTTTGGAATTACCCAGTTTGAAGGGGGCATTTCAGAGCTACACAGGTAAGGCTCCTATACATAGCACAAACAGAAACCTATAACTCATAGTGCTAAGTGATGATTATGAAACAGGGGGAAGCTCAAAAAACAAGGAGAGACTGGAATTTTGGATGCAGATCCTTAAGAAGACTAACAATAACCATACAGAATATTATATTCATAAAGTATCAGAAGTATTCTAAGAACTAAGCCAACATGGGAATGGAGAAAGGAGATTCTGCTTATAGGGGTGTCTGCAATTAGGGATATGGACAATAGGCAAGAGGGAGCTGGAATTTATTGGAGAAAACTGGCAAAAGAACCAAGGCATTAGGAGCAAATAATTAGAGAGGGAAAGGTTGGAAGAGGCCGAGAATTTATTTGGACTGCAGGCTAGATATTGTATTCCCTATCAAGGACTAATATCAGAGTATAGGCAAAGAGAAAGAAATAGGGGGATCCTAAGCAAAAGACCAGCACTGGTAGAGTTTTTCAGTAGAATCTAGAACAGAAGCTGCCATGTGAAAAGGAATAATTTGTACAGCATACAGAATATTGCATGATAACTATAGGAATCAATCAGAGGAGGTAAGAAAGGATTGAGAATAAATATTGGATAAGCTATTCACAAAGAAACAATGAGGGATATATGTATGTCTCCTGAATATGCAACAAAGTCTAGAAGATTTAGGATCTTTGCTTTTCATAGGTATTTTTATACCCTAAGTAGACACCAAAGAATTTTTCATCAGGTAGATAGCAAATGTTGGAGTGTGGTGGGGAAGAAAGAGGTAATTGCGAACATGTTTTCTGGGAGTTAAATGAGTTGCCATATTTTAGATATTCCCTGCAGATTGCTCTGTCAGAGATACTGGGTGAGCAAATTGGTGTAACTAAGGAAATTATTTTTTTTTTTCGTCTTATTGTTAGCTGTCATAATTGTGGAGCCAGCCATGAGTCTAAAAGAGAGAAGTGCTTAGCATTTGGTCAGCAATGCCACAAGTGTAAAAAATTGAACCACTTTCAAAAGTTTTGTAAATCAAGCAAGCCTCATTCAGTTATTAAGAAAAGTCACTCAAAAAAGCAGGTTGATCATATAGAAAGCTGCAACCCTACATTCAATGTAGATGGTGTGTCAGTGGTCGTGAAAAGGTTAATGCTGTAGATTTGTTGACAAAGAATGAAGTATTTTGTACTGTCCTTGTCAATGGTGAACCCACAGAGCTTAATAGACACTGGTTCAAAGTGTAATGTAATGTCAGCAGAAACATTTGCTAAAGTAAGAGCTCGTGAGCAACTTAATTTGGCCAAGTGTGTGAAGCTTGCTGCTTATGGAGGTGAAGATATTCAAACCGAAGGCTTAGTAGTGGTTTCAAGCTATTCGGCTGGGAATAGTTACAGCTTGCAGTTTTATGTAGTCTGAAAACCAGTGCAGTCATTATTAGGTTTCAGAGACAGTTTAAGAATGAAACTGCTTTCTTTTATCACAGAAGTACATCATGTAAGCACGTCCCAGTTCCAGCATCAGTGACGCTATTTTCTCAGAGGATGATGATGTGTTCGATGGCAAGTTAGGCAAACGTCCAGTAGTGTACTCCATGAAAGTAGACCAAGAGGTCAGTCCAGTGGTCAGACCAGCAAGGAGAGATCCAATAGCTATGCAGGACAAAGTCAGGGTCCAGTTAGACAAAATGGTGCAGCAAGGTGTGATTTGTCCAGTCACAGAACCAACTGAGTGGGTGCATTCTGTGGTAGCTGCTCATAAGAAAAATTCAAATGAAATCAGAATATGCATTGACCCAAGAGACTTAAACAAGGCATTAAAGAGACCTCATCATCCTGTGTGTACAGTCAAGGAGATTGCCGTCCTTATGCCAGATGCCACTGTTTTTTCTGTCTTAGATGCAAAGAGTTCATTTGGGCAAGTAATGCTTGATCACAAATCTTCACTACTAACTGCATTCAGTACCCCATTTGTTAGATACAGATTCCTCAGGATGCCTTTTGAAATAAATTCTTTCAGCGAAGTCTTTCAGCGTGCAGTGGAGCAAATTTTTTCATGCTATCCATGTGCTATAATAGTTGATGAGTTACAGGTTGGAGGCAGTGGTGAAGCAGAGCATGATAGAAACCTCAGGAAAGTTCTGGACAAAGGAAGTGAAGTGACCTTGAAGCTCAATCCTCTGAAATACAAATTCAGACTACCAGAAGTTACTTACTTATGTCATTTATTTAGCCAGTACAGGCTTACAACCAGACCCTTCCAAACAAGCAGCCATTCTTGAGATGCCAGCCCCAGACAATGTCTAAGCTTTGCAGCATTTTCTTGGAATGGTTAACTATTGGGGCAAATTTATCCCTGACTTTAGTGAGTTATCAGCACCTTTAAGAGAGCTGACATGCAGAAATGTTTCCTGGTCAAGGTTAGAACAACACCAGAGAGCATTTGATAACCTCAAACAGCAAATTGCCAACCTGCCTACGTTGAGATACTATAATGTCCTCAAACCAATAGTTCTTTCCTGTGATGCTTCAGATTGTGGTCTTGGTGCATTTATTCTTCAGGAGGGCAGACCTGTTGACTGTCCATCTAGAACTCTTACACAAACTGAGATGCAGTATGCTCAAATTAAGAAGGAGCTTTTGGCAATTGTGTTTGCATTTTCGAAGTTCCATGATTATATTTATGGCCGATCTATCCAAATTGAAACTAATCATCAACCTGTGGTCACTATTTTAAAGAAGCCTATGCATACTGCTCCAGCAAGACTGCAAAGAATGATGCTCGGATTACAAAAGTATAATTTCAAAATGGTCCATACAAAAGGCAACTGGCTGATACCTTATCCAGATTGCCCAGAAATACCACAGAACAACTTGATGCAGAGAATGTTGACTTTGCGTAATTTTTCTACCACGAGACTTGATAAGCTAAGAGATCATACAAAGTCTGATCCAATTTTGCAGAAGCTCAGCCACTTCATCAATGCTGGATGGCTGTCAAAGCAATCTTGTGTACTGCCATAAGTACAACCGTATTTTCCATACAGAGATGAGATGCTGACGGAAGATGGTATAATTTTCAAAGGTCTCAAAGTTATTGTTCTTACTTCCTTACAACATGAATGCATTCAGATTTTGTATCGTGGCCACCCAGGTTCCGAATCTACCAAAAGACTGGTGAGAGGACTAGAATTTTGGCCTTCTCTGTCGAAAGACATTGATAAAGTGCTTTCATCTTGTTCAGTATGCAATAGTACTAAACCGCATTTGCAAAAAGAGCCACTTCAGCTAAGCCATGTTCCTAAACTACCTTGGTCAACAGTAGCCACTGACATATTTGAGTATAACAATTAGTATTAGTTAGTGTTGGTAGACTCTTATTTGAACTGGTTTAAGATCGATTTGCTAGCTAACCTGACGTCCAGTTACTGTTATTACTAAGTTGAAACATCATTTCTCAGTCCATAGTAGCACACACAAAGTTATTTCTGACAATGATACCTAGCTTACCAGTCAATCATTTCAGAAATTTGCAAAAGAGTGGGACTTTATCTGTATTACTAGCAGTCCAGAATGCCCAAAGTCAAACAGCCTGGCTGAACGTGCAGTACAGAGTGCAAAGGAATTACTAGAGAGGTCAAAGAGTGAAAATACCGATATCTTCTTGAATTTACTTAATCTCAGAAATATACCCCATGACAACCTACTTGGCTCGCCTGCTCAGAGACTTCTGTCTAGGCAGACCAGAACAACCTTGCCTATCAGACCTAGTTTGTTGGTGCATAATGCTAAAAATACCAGAGCAATTAAAGCCCAACTTTTTAAGAAG
This sequence comes from Protopterus annectens, assembly GCF_019279795.1. Taxonomy (NCBI): domain Eukaryota; kingdom Metazoa; phylum Chordata; order Ceratodontiformes; family Protopteridae; genus Protopterus; species Protopterus annectens. The sequence goes on along the minus strand of NC_056747.1, from coordinate 1,186,635,308 downwards.
CGTTCTTTTCAGAAGTCCAGCTATGATAAAGCGAGCAGATTTCTTCATCCGTTGAAAGAAGGAGAGACAGTGAGGATGCAAATGGCGAAAGGCTTTGATCGAATTGGTCAAGTGAGAGGTATATGTGCCGAGCTGAGATCCTACTTAATGAAATCTGAGGGCATAGAATACAAGAGAAACTGTAAGCATCTTCTTCCTGTATCAGAAACAATATTGCAGCATCGTACCCGTGATACAGACTGTAGATCTCAGAGCAACCTTGACAATGTTCATACCAAAGAACATGTCTCAGTATCCATTCCCATTCCTTATGATGTCCCAGTTGTCCCCAAAGTTGAACATTCCTTGAAGACAGTCCCTGTTGCTAGATCCAATTCTGACTTTTATGTTACATGATCAGGTCGTATTTCTAGACCTAGTGTAAAATACGCAGCAACCTGGACTTGATTGTTTTTTTTTGTGTCTAATTTTGTATGATTGCATGTCAGAGAATTAGTTCTGTATAATTGCATGTCTGAAGATAATTTCTGTGTAAATTGCATGTCACTGAATACTGTTATTTAGTATATGATCTATTTCTCAAAGAGGGAGGATGTAGAACAGAATGTGTGTATGTACCTTTAAGAAGCATTTCCAGATGTAGGCATGTGCATATAAATAGTGAGCAAATGAACAGAACAGCCAGAGTGTTAACATGTATGAGTGTAGCAGTCTGTTTATAGGTTTATTTAAGTTTAAGTTACATAGCCTCATTCCAGATGTGTTTGTGTGTAATAAAGCTTGAACTGAACCCATGAATGTTCATCTATTTTATCCTGACCAGACGAGCGACACTGACAAAAAAGAAATTACTAGAAATCAGAAGTCAAAGTCTAAACCAACTTTACTAGAAGTAGTGAATATAGTAACAGAGATAAAACAACTGGAAATAGGATCTTAAGAAAAGGGTAGGAGCAAATTACATAGAAAAAAATGGGAATTGTGGGAACAGTGCATGCAGAGGAGGAACACGGTTTAAAAGGAGGCAAGATTTGAATGAGCTTTGTAATGTCTGATTGACAATGACTGGGTAGAGTATAAGTGATGTATAATGTTTGCAACTAAAATGATGTCAGCATGGTTTGTGATGTAAAATGTTTGCAACTAAAATTATTTCAATATGGTTTGTGTTCATTTATATAAATGTATGATTGTCTGTGTAATACATGATAATTTAATAAAGATGTTTCTTGTTTAAAAAAATGTGAAAGGTCTTCTCCATTGTGTACAAGTGGCTTACATTTTTATTTATTTTGTCTGCTGTTTATAGACATTGTATCTTCAAATAAACATATTTAAAAAAATCATCTATCATAAATGCTACTGAAAAATATGCTAAAAATTAAACAGATGCAATTGCATTTACAAGGGTGCACTGTTCCCTTGTGAACGTTGGGTCAGTTGGTGCGTGTTGCTTTTGTCCAAGTGATCCATTGAGTCTGTGTTAACATTTCTGAATGGGATTTTTCAACAGACATCAATCCAAGCTGGCACAATGCTGAAAATTACTTCTTTCGCCAAGCTGCAGATGTCAGAGTTGAATATATAAATAAGCAGGAGACCAAAAAAGTCAAAGCTTTCTTTGTCTTTATCCCCGAGTGTTTTATTTAAGAATGTAGTGCATTTAGGGACATTGTTAGTCAGTGTTTCATCCCATAAGTTGTTCTAAATGTTGAAGATCAGTGGAAGAGGGAACTCAAAATACTGTCAGTAATGTACTTGTGCTGTTAATTGCTTTTTTATTGTCAGTGTAAAACTGAAACAAGTATGTTTCTTCTATCTATGTAAATGTTAAAAAAATGTGGAAGGGATACATTGCTACTGTTCCATTCATTATTCTTGAATTTCTGCAAGTTTCATGTGACCCTAACACTAACATATTTTCTTTGCAGATTGAGTCTCATAAACTAACCTTCCGTGAACAGGCCAAAGCCAGGACTGACCATGGAGCTGAGATTGTCTACAGATCCCCAACTGCATCTGCTGATGTTTCCCCACGTCGTCTTAGCAATGTCTCATCTAGTGGCAGCATCAACATGATGGAGTCACCACAGCTGTCCACACTAGCTGATCAAGTGGCTGCTTCTCTGGCCAATCAGGGCTTGTGATCCTGTTTCGACAGTGTCTTACAAAGATCACCTTACTTTATTCCTTTTACAGCTGCTCCATGCAGTTTTCCTGACTCGTCATTTACTTGACATGCTGTTACAGTTCTGTCAGAGAAGACTGTAGGGCATAAAATTCAGTGAAGGATTTATACAAGTTCAGGCCTTTAATGGTCTATTCTGGTTCCCACTACATTTCCCCTTTTTGCTAATTAAGATCTGACTTGCTAAGTTGCTTATTGGAGAATGCGCTAGACTGTATAAAGAAGTAAAGTTTAAGGCTATGACTCTGCTTAGCTATTCTATCAACTGACAGAATATTGTTCAAAAGCATAATGTGTATTTTGGTTTGTAGTTTGACCTTTTGCCTAATAGCTCTGTTTGCCTTCAGTGCCTGTCCCTTTATTTAACAAGTCCTGCTGTTTCTGGTAAATAGTGTTTTATACACTTTAACTGTATTATGATGATAAGGGTATATATATAATTCCTAATCAGTTAAGACATTTCTGGCGGTGTACCCAGGAGATGGAAGTAATGAAGATTACCTATAATCTGTCATGGGTGTGATTCCCACAAGACCCATTTTTGTAGTGTGTCATGTTTCTGTTTACAAAGTCAGTTAGCCATGATTTTCCAGGTTGCCCATAAAAGCCGGAATTTATTCCTTCTTGTACCTTTCTACCAAAAGTATAGCTGAAAGAGAAAATGTAGTCTAACCCCTCCTGAGCCCCATCCTGAACTGAATTTCATGTCCTGAATTAAGCCTGGTTTCCTATACTTTACTACAAAAGGTGGTCAGAAAGGGTGTGCAGTAACTGTTTTTAAAGGCACCATTTTTTTCTCACCATTTGTTTTTATTTACATAATTGTGATAGTTATTATGTAGTCGTTAATCTTAAATGAGTAATCAAATTCTTTGCTATCTTGACTCATTATTATGCATTGGAGGAAATGACTTGTCCTGCAGTGTTGTCCAGGGCCCTTCAAAATATTTTTTTTTTTTTTTTTTTTTTTTTGGAGTTTTAAAATAGGATCTAAAAATGTATGTTTTAAGAATATCAGTATACGACATGGTAAGTAGCTTCAGCTGGTAGCCTAAAGCCATTGTGAACAATTTTAAATAAAACAGGATACACTGAATATGTCGGAGTGCATGATCTGGTTCGACGGGACTGCTGGGTGATGTGAAGCTGAAAGCTGCTCTTCTGCATTTGTCAGAAGCACTGTAATATATGTGCCATTTTTAATGTTTTCTGGGGTGTGATTTTTAAATACAGCTGTGGTCCATTGAAAATGTAGTATCATGCTGTCTTTTTTAAATACTAAATGTATGCCCCTCATCAAATGGAGGACTGGCATTAATTAGTTGTAGATAGTTTGTTCTGCTGTTTTTATATCCCTTAAGTATTAAGAAGTTATATACTAGTTTCAGCAGCCTTGTGCTCCATACTTGGCAAGCTTCTAGATGGTCCCTAATTATTCCTAATCTTTGTAGTAATGCTTTCAGTGAGCAGTTTGGTCACAGTTCTGTGATGCCTGCCTGCCATGAGATGTACAGCTTCTCCACGAGAGTGTCGTTTATAAAAACAAACAACATTGAGTTTTGCTTCTTCATATCCCAGGCATACGGGTTCTGTACCAGTGTTTGTGGTGCTATGGCTCAATTTCAACAACAGAGAGGTTTGATTAACACTTCTGCAACCTGTTCTCTAAGCACTGACAAATGTGCCATATATTTGCGGCTTTATGCTGCATAATGGCTTAGCAGCAAAGTATAAATTGTCTAGAATATGGTTGTGTAGATGCTGTTACCTAGCATTTCTGTTTTCAATGGTTCGAACTCAGTTGCCCAGGGATGGATGCTAAAACCATTATACTGAAATGCCTTTTAATAGTTTCACGTTGCAGTATGCCTTTTCAAGTGTTGTTCATTTCCCTACAAGGAGTCTTACTTTTTTTTCCAGGCATCTACATTAATTAGGTCATAAGACAAGAAATGTGAGAGATTGTTTTAATTACTGAATGCACTCATTGTTTGGTTCCATCATCAGGAAGTTACCTTAGTTACCATATTAGAAGACAGCATAGCATATCTGAATTCACATGCACATTGCACTTTTTCTTTGCATTTTCCCTCATGTTTGTTTTTGATCCTTAGTGCTGGGGAACTTCTGGCCTATATATCAGTAGATAAAGTTAGGTTATTTAACAGTGGAGCTGTTTTATATACAGGTTTAAACAAGGGCAGAACAAGGGACATCCAGGTTGATTGGCGGCTTTCCTTAAACCAGAGCCAGAGGTGTGATTTGCTATGCTGTTTTAGTTATTCCAGAATGGAATAAAATGTTATGGCCCTAAAAGCAAGTAAGGAAATTTAGGGTAGTTTGGCCAATGTAGTAAAGGTGATAAGAAAGCTTAGTTGTGGTACTTTTCCCTTAGTTGCCCAGTGGGTTGCAGGTTGCAACTAGTACACAAAAAATAATTTTATCTATTTATTTATTTTGATAACTGGATTAATCCCACTGAGCCACAGACTCGTTTACAGGGAAGCCCTGGTGTGACAAACACCACTGTGCAAACCTAGAAGCAGTTTTATTACAGTTGCCATCCAAGTCATTGTATTACTTCTCAGTACCACTGTTCTGTCCTGGCCAGCATATACTCTTTCTTTCTATGAAAATAGTCAAACATGTCATTTGAGGGTATACCACATCATTTTAGCAATCAGGTGTTTCATATATTAAAAAACAGGTTAGATTTTAATAATTGAATCTCCCTGTTTTGTTTTGTTCTTGCTCTTGAGGGTTTAAATAGAGTATATACTTTAATGCAGGTTGTTTTCCGCCCAATGATTAAATATATGTTATGTAAAAGTTAAGTTTAAATATTTATTTGCATACCCTAGTACAGTACAATTGGATTTGTTTGCATATGCTTGGAAACACCAGGGTGTCAATGTAAAAAGTGAATGCTGCTTGCATGTCTTGTTTTATAAATATTTGTTTTACTGAATCATGTACTGCTACCCTTTTATGGTTCGCAAGTATTTCACTGGTGAGCTAGAATTCATATTTGCCTGTTTTTGAAACTGTATTTTAAGTGTGCAGCGCAGCGGAGCTGGACTCTGAACATACCCACTGCAGAGTTTGGTTTAAATGTGGTAGCTGTAGAAATGCAGATTTCCCTGCAGTGGTCTAGAATGTAGTTGTTTTGTTGCTTTCGTCTTCTGATATCATGGTTAGTTGAAATAAAATGCAGAATGCTGTCATGTAGCCAGAGTCAAGAAAATAACAATGAAAATATATATGCTGAACTCTAAATTGTGAATATCTTAATAATAAAGTTTAGTTGAGTAAAGGTTTGAAATTGGTGATGTGAATGTAGCACACACATGCAGTTATATTGAATTCTAGCTCCAGTGATGTTTTTACTTTTACTCAATTAAAAATGAAATTTGGACAGTGGGTACATCTACAAGAAAAATAAATAAGTACTGCAGAACTGAATTCAAGCGTGCATAATAGTTTGTTCAGCTGGTGGAACTTCAGAACTAACAGACTTTGATGATGACTCTTTACTGTTCATTCCCTTGTCAACTTCTGAACTGCCTTGCCAACAAATCCTGCATGTATTCCCCTGATGAAATCAACTATCACTTGAGCATATACAGAAATGTCAATGGAAATTGTTTTGTTATGATGTGAGACTAGTTTGTAGCACTGTATATCAAAGAAGTAAATATTTCTAAAGTGCTTTTTTCATTGCTTCAAATAAATTGTTTGTGCAGAATAATTCCAAATATTGTGAAAGTAGGTATGGCAGAAAGGCTTTTGGAGGAAGTGGTATTTTGTCATCTCTTTTGGTGAATGCATTATGTCCCAGAATTTTGATGGTGGTTGTCATTTAACTGGTATCTGTTAAAAACAGCTTTTAAAAGCAAACACATATTGCACGTGCTCTAGCGTGCATGTGTGCAGATATAAACACACACACACACATACACACAAAGTGACATGTTTTATACTGAAAAAAAATTAAAATGGTAAAAAGTAAGATAGTATTTTATTAATTGGCATGTAGTTTGCAGGCAGACTGTTAGAACAGAAATAATCACGTTTATCACCATTGTATAACGTTGCTGTTAATTATAACACTTTTTGTACATAACAGGTTTGTTTATATTTATTCTTCTCTTATTAGTTTAGATTTCCTTCACATTTTCAGTATATTTTCATATTTTTTCAGCTTGTCTTCTTTTTAACATTGGTCATGCTTCCTCTACCCCCAGAAAAAGAAATAAATTACATTTTTTTCAAAATTTCCCCTTTTTCAATTTAGGATACTGTTTTTAGGACGTTCAGTTTGCATCTTTAGGAACTGTGGTCTGTGAGTGTGTTGGGGGTGGAGGCACTGCAGACTGAAGTGATTAGGTGCTTGTATCAGTCTTGCCAGCAGAACGTAGTTTATACTGACCCATTGGTCCCAGTTTCAGGCTACCTGCATTGCAAGTCCACCCTTCGGAGGTGACTGATTATGCCAAAGTAAGCTGTCTGTCATTTTCATGGAGCTCTTACAATATAAAACAGTGCTGAAGTGCACAGACTTGGTGGATCCCAGAGTCTGCCACAGATTCCTGTGGCTCAGGGTCAGGAGATTAGGTTCCATAGACTTTCCCTTGGAAAGGGATTCAGCTTTAAATTATGTTGTTCTTTGTAAAGACTTAAGTTAAAAATGATAGTTTAATACCTTTTACATTAACTCCTGTCATTTGAATTTGCATTTGGCAAATGGGTACCACACAATGTTTGATGACTTATCATTTTATTGTGGAACCTTAATATATAGTTGGAAAACATGCCATTCCTTTTCCATAAAAAGAATTCAGAAAAACTAGATTATTTGCTGAAGGCAGGTATCCTGAATGGTGTGGTACTCAGCGGAGTGAGACAACAAGTTTTGTTTTGCACAAAACAGCATTGTATTACTGCATCTACATTGTACCCACACTGTTTTATCAAGTCAGTTACATCTCTCTTGTCAGAGAATCAGTTTCCTTTACTTAACAAAGGAAGCAATTGAATAGTGAAGTTAAGCTGACTGTAACTTTGCAGTGTGAAACCAGACAGACGGAGTTGTCTGTGAAAACAGTTTGATTGTTTATTGTTACACTTTGTTGATTGGGTTAGTTGGGTTAGACCAAGCAGGCTAGCAGCCTCTTTTCTGGGAAGACAGAAGGTTGTATTCATACTGACTGTGTTAAGTTTGGCCAGGGCACCAAGGAACTTTCTCCATTCTTTTTGTTAAGTGTTGCGGTGTCTTTTACATCCACCTGAGCTACTATCAGCTCATCAGAGAGACTGAAGATGATAGTCATTCTGACTAGGGAAAATTTGACCAAGGCACCAGGAAATTTCCCCTAATCTTTTTGACAAGTGCCATGGGATCTTTGGCATCCACTTGAACGTATACCAACTCAGGAGATGGCACCTCGGTTTCTCATCCGAAGGATGACACACTCCTTATCCTGCACAATAGCTTCAGCATTGTAAAAATTAATCCACGCAACTGGAGTGGGAACAGAATTCAGATCCTTCTGATCTTCCAGCACCACAACTGGTATGCTACCTGCAGAGCCACAGAGACATATTTAAAAAAAAAACTTTTCTTATAGTGTAATTATTCATCATTGCCACTTTCTAACCACAATGACAGGTACTGAAAACAATCACTGTCATATGAAAGTCTGTTCTTTCCAGTTTAAAAAAATCTTCAGTTTTCAAAAGAACTAGTAAATTGGATGTAAGACTTGTATTTGAATGTGTGTCTTTATGAATTTTGTGTTATTTTCCCTGATGCTTGCTGATCATCAACTCAGCCAATGACTAATTCATTCCCTCATCACTAAGAATGAGGCAACCAAAAGGAGCCATCATTTATTGTTCAAGTTTTTTCTTTTAGCCCAACATCCCTGCACATCCATTGTTCCAGTGATGAAGGTGGGACTTAGAATTGTTGTCAACACTGGGCAGTCCCTCACTTCTACAGCAAGAATACACCAGCAAGCAACCCCACCTACCAGCCTTGAAGCATGACAGGTAGTTTCCGAAGCCTCTGCTGGAGAAGACTTACCATGCCTGTGTGCAAAATGGGCTTGTGCAGCTCCCTTCCCCCACTGAGGAGTGGGCCACACCGCTTTACTGCTTCTCCTCCTTGCCTGGTGCCATTTGTGCCAGGCCCACTAATTAAACATAGGGCACATGGTCACAATCAGGGCTGTATCTCTGTATGCCACTAATCCAGACTATGCGTCCATTTGTAATCATATTTGTGTCTGTAATTGAAACACTGAAATTGAGATTTGAAGTATGCATGGCTTGTGTTAAACCCTTCTGTTGCTAGTGCCAGTCTGTGACAACAAAGTTTGAAGAATTCAAATTATTGACTAATTTCCTTTATAAAAATAAGTTACTGGGCAAACTCAAAACAAGTTACAGCAGCTTAATTATTTTTAATTTAATTGAGTTTATTCATTTTTTAAGTGGTTAAGTGAAATGGTCATATGTATGTATATGTGTGTGTGTGTGTGTGTGTGTGTGTGTATATATATATATATATATATATATATATATATAGAGAGAGAGAGAGAGAGAGAGAGTGCCTAAAATGCAGTAGACGGTCAATAGTGAGAAAATTGTCTCTGCTGCAGTTTGCGCTTCAATGCTTTTTGTTCTGCTTATATTTTACCTGCTTAAAGTCGCATTATGTGTCTGCCACATCTCCGACTAACACATTAAGTTAAAGTTTCTGAAAGAGTTTGAATATTGCCTTTATTTGATTGTTTTCCCTAACTCTACCACCCTTGTTGTTGGTGTTTTATTGTAAGGCCTCCACCCCTTATGATAATCTGATTTCCAGATTCCTCCCTCTCCTTTTTTCATTGCTATAGACTGTTGTTGAAGCTATTCATGTACTCTTCTAACCCATTGTTTTCCATAGATCCATAATACTGAATACCCACCTAGCAAACCAGTATTGCTCTAGAGTAACTCCTTTATTACATATTGTCACCTGCTCAGTTTGCAGGAGCGCAACAAAGCTTGGAGTCCTAGTCTACATTCAGGTAGTGTTTTACTTGCATCCAGTGCCATCCAGGCAAAGTAAGTTCCTTTGATTGCTAAAGCGCACTTAAATTATTTTGAGTGATCACTACTGTTTCTTGCTTTCATGTATGCATTTCACTGATTTTTGCAGTTGCTTTTCCTCATGCTGTTAATACAGGAAGACTGTCTTGAAATTGCATTCAGCAAGGGATTTCCAGCTAGTTGTTTAAATGGTTTCTGGTAGCATTGCGCTTGTGGGTCTCATCTACTGTGGCAGGAGGTGTTTGCTTGGTCTATGTATGTTGGGAAATACGCAAAAGAACATTAGCCAGAGGGCTCATTAGTTATTCTTCTGTGTTTTTTTGTTTCTGTGCTGCTAGAAATTTTTGCACATTTGCATGGGTTAGCATTGCCCTGTACAGTAGCAAACACCTAGAAAGAATGGTTCATAAAACTGTACCTTGTAAAGCAGCAATATGGAACAAAATATATTGTGCTCCATCAAACTTAAGAGTAGCTACTTGTGAGTTAAGTAGCAGTACTTACATATTTAGTTGAATTCAGTATTGTGCAAACAATAAAGTTAATAGAATTTAGTACTATTTAGCATAATATGCTGTGATAAAGTACCCTTAATAACCTTTTAACCTCAGTATACTACCCCCTTGTAGCTCACAAATCAAAGGAGTGGACAGTATGGATATGCAATTTCCCAACTTCTCTGTAGCTAGCTTGGTGGGTATGAGCATCTTGAGACAATGTAACAATTGTCTCATGTTTACTGACAACCACTTAATCCTTAAAGAAGCCGACACAGTATGCAAGAGGTGTACTTACACAGTAACACTGGAGGCTAAACTTGCACACAATTGCACATCAGGTTGTCAAAACCATTCATACAACACCCACATCACATAGTACACAGTACACACACATAGACTAACAGATGGTGAGGCACTTAAAAGCAATCTTCGTAAACAACAAAGATTGCCTAGATCACCTGTTGCCAAAGCTATGCCTCAGCAAGCCCAAAGGCACACAAAAGAAATAAACACCCTTGACAAAAAATGAGTGTACTGTCACTGTTAGTGGAGCCCAAACACTGCGCCCCTAAAGCAAGCAGACAAACTTGCCAGTTCTCTTGTTAAAGGGGACTCCTTTGTAAGATATACTGATGCCTCTCTAACAAGGCTGAACAAGGAGAAAATAACTATTAGTTGCTTATCTGGAGCCAGAGTCTGCCAAATCACATGCACTCAAGTCATTATGCCACAGGTACCATTATGATTCCATCATAATCTGTGTAGGTGTAAATGACCTGAGGAGTACCTGCCTGGACTGTATGAAGATAGAGACATTAGGGAGCTTTCAGACAATGTGTATCAGGCTAGTATGAGCCTAGCTCTGAAGACCATCTTATCATCGATGATGATGTCACAATATGAGCAGAAAAGGACTGATTTCAACAACTGATTGGCTTTCTGTTATCCTTCTAGGAGAATTCACTATTTGTCAGCTTGAGAAGACATGTTTAACAAACCATGTTGTTTTGCTGAGGATGGTCTGCACCTCTCCCCTCTATGCTTTTGAATACTAGTTAAAACTTTATCCACCCCCATAGTGCCTTTTTTAGGCAATGCCAAATTGACAAACCTACTGACATTGCAAAATCAACTTAAGTGAACCTCAGGGTGTTACTGCTTAGTGCCAGGAGCCTAAACAAAAAAATTACACTCACTCCAAGACCTCCTCACAATCTGTACAGTTACTGAGACATGGTTTAAATCAGCAGAGTATCCGAAAGTGCAAGGTTTCAGTACCTGCCACATTTATATACCAGTAGCTGCACAGAAAAGGGCTAAAGCAATAGGTATCTCAATATACATCAGTAACAAACATATCTCTAGGGTGGTCAACCAGGACTGAAGTTCTTCCACATGCAGATCCCAGACCCAAAATCCTATACCATACCCTAGCCAGCTATAGGTCACCCTCCATGCCCCAAGAAGTTCACAATGCATACTTAAACGTACTGGAGGCACTTACCATCAAACCTAACGCCCTACTCATGATAGTCTTTAATTACCCCTGTATAGACTGGAAATCCTATGCAGCCACCTCAAATCTACAGGCAAAGCGATTTCTGGAGTTCAGAAATGCAAACACCCTTGACAAAATAATGAATAGACCCATTAGAGGGGCCCCATGCTTACAAATAATGTGAGATTGCTGCTGCACCCCCCCCCCCACGTGTCTCATCCCCCTGCTAAGGTCTAACCATGAAGTTGTCTCCTTCAATATCAAAATCAGCTTGTAATCCCTTTAAAATCATTTACAGTTAGGAACTATTACAAGGCAAATTACCTTTTATTAAGCGATGGATTGTCAAAATTCTATCCCCCTCCAAACCCAGAGAACACAGTAGCCTATGCTGAATTGCTGTCAGAAACTATGTACAGCCATGTCAGTGGCAGCATAGAGGCTGCTGTACCTAATATAAGTAAGCCCAGGACTAGCCCTAGAAACAAACCACACTGGTGGCATCCCAAATTAAACAAGGTATAGATTCTCAGCTAGAGCATCTTCTGTATGGAGACATGCGTGAATGGGCGTACCTTAGTTGAAGGTTGTGCGTCAGAGCTGGCAACTCGGCACGTAAAAATCTACTGCCAATCATTAGCGGAACGGAGTTCCGCTGTGGCGACCCCTAACCGGGAAAAAGCCGAAAGACGCAACATACAGAAAAAGGAAAACAATTTTAGCAAAAACTCAGGAAGAGTAATCCTCTTAAAAATAGAAACCCTGCCATCAAAGTAAATAGGCAACTAAGAGGGCTAATTAGGTCAAGGAAAGTCAGCTTTGAAGCCAAGGTAGCCTCCCAGGTGAAATATAACCATAAGCCCTTCTACAGCAGTGTCAGAAACCTCAGCTTGGTGATATATCAACCTATTAGTGTACAAATTAATTTCCAGCTTTACCCCCAACTTTTCCCTCAAACATAACCCCTCCAGCTATAACTAGGGAGCATTGGCTGCACTCACTAAAGTCAAGAACACAGCCTCATTGGGCCCTGATAACATCCCAGGATGCTTCCTGAATTGTCTAAAATATAACTTATCATGACCCCTGAAGTAATTATTTAACTATAGTCTTAAAACAGGCTCTTTGTCATTTGTGAAAGGAAGACCTTCAACGAATCCTGGAAACTAAAGACCCGTTAGTCTGACTAATCTTATTTGTAAAGCCATGGAAAGAGTTATCATGGAAATTATCAACAAGGACATAGGAGACCACCAGACACTGGATCCATCCCAGTTTGGCTTTATCGACAGAAGGTCATGCTTACTGAATCTGGTGGACTTCTTTGAAAAGGCCACCCAGGCCATGGATGAGGGGAAAACACACTGCCTGTCTAGATCTGGCTAAAACATCTGATACAATACCCCATTTGGGCATTGTCAACAAAGTTATGGAACTAGGTATAAACCCCTTTATAACATGCTGGGTAGCTAGCTGGTTGAGTGAGAGGACCTGGGAGGTTAGAATTTGTGAGGCCACCTCCACAAAGAGGTTGGTCACCATTGGAGTCCCCCATGGCTGTGTGCTAGGGCCCATTCCTCTTTGGCATCTTCTTCTCAAATGTTGAAGCCAATGTCAAAGGCCTTTGGCTGATCGAGTTTGCAGATGATTGCAAACTGAGATCAATTACAGAATCCCCCTAAGATGAGAACACCCTTCACAAAGGTCTAATACAGTCAAATATGTGGTGCCAAAGACATGGATTAAATTAAATACTAAGAAATGCATTGTAGTACTTACCACCCCTGTTAACTGCATCATCAGTAAAGCACCTTTTGCATATAGGGCATCCCTGGACTCTGTTTTGATGAACCTTTTGCACATCCACAAAACAAACAGCATTAAAACTACTAGATTAAAAGACCTAAATTCTGATTTTGACATAAATAGGACATGTTGGAGAGGCAGATATGTTTCTCAGAGAATTTCCATTCTCTGGAACAGGCGGCCATTCCATGTGAAGAGTTCTTCTCTATACATTTTTAAATGCAACTTGGACCAATGGATGAGTAATCAGAAATTCACCCTGGTTTGGCTTGTATGTCTCTGATAGAGGCAGTCAGTAAATCATCACCTGTATATGTCAAATTTGTGGGTCACATTTGGTTTGCCTGGTAGGGCTTGTATGGGCCGAAGTGGTCGGTACCTTAGTATACACCTATGAATCTGTATACATATATATGTGTGTATACACACAGACATACATATATATATATATATATATATATATATATATATATATGTACATGACACACACACATATATATATATATATATTTTATATATATATATATATATATATATATATATATATATATATATATATATATATATATATATATATATACATATACCACAGTCACATCTATATGGCTACATGTGGGCTCTGTGACTTCTTTTATGTGGGTATAACCACAAGACAACTAAAGGAGAGGGTGTCTAAACATTTAAGTGACATTAGGCAACAGGATGTAAAGAACCCCCTTTTTAATCATATTAAAGAGAATGAAGGACATTCTTTTTATTTTAGGGTGATACAGAGCATAGGTAACAAGAGAGGGGGAGATGTTAATAACCTAGTAGAGAAAGCTGGATAGGTAGGCTACAGGCATATAAAGCTCCAGGTCTTAATGCCTACTTACCAATTAAACCTGCACTGAAAGGGAGAAGGCTTAAGAGGTGTGTGTGAAATTTTGATAGAGAGGGTGTGTCAGTAAATTATGGATATGCCTTAGTATTTAAATGTTTTTAACTGACTTGTTTTATATGGATCTGATGAAGGATCGGGTGATCCAGAAGCGCTTATCCTAATAAAAAAATCTTCCATTTTACTGGTGTCTTACATTCTGTTACCCTGGCCGTGGTCACTGTGGTAATTATTTTGTTGATTGGATGCTTCATATTACACATTTCTTCAGTGGGAGGCTTCTTGATTTTGTCTTTTATATGTAAATATACACACATGTGTGTGTGTGTGTGTGTGTGTGTGTATATATATATATATATATATATATATATATATATATATATATATATATATATATATAGGGTCTACATTATCTAGTCGAAGTTTAGTAACTCCGAACACCTAATGGTTGAACCATTAAGTTCGAAGTTACAGAATTTTGACTATGCAAAAAAACAAAACTACATAACGTACAAAATTAGAACTTGTAAGCAGGGGGCAAGCCCCCCTGCACCTCCCACGTGGGAGGCTGTACCCCACCCCACCCGCTACTTAAATATACCAACTCCGAGATCACACCACATTGAAGTGAATGGAAACCTCCGCTTACAAAGATTTCCATTCAAACACTCGAACTTTTACAAATTCGAACATATGGTCTCGACCATATGTGGTTCGAACTTGTAATTTACTGGAAGAAACTGTAATGTGCAGAAAAAACCTGTGCAGACATGGGGAGAATATGTGTATGCCACACTGACAGTAACTGGAGGTCAGGATTAAACCTCAGACCCTGCAGCTGTGCTCCATTCTTGCTGCCCTCTTTATTTATTTTGTTGGCAGACTAGGTCGTTTCTTTCCTCAAGTTCCTGTTTTCAGGGACCAACCCTAAATAATAATGAAATGTCAGATATCACCATCATGGTTAACATTATCACTGTTGTATGGGTTCAGGAATGGTGTCCACTTGTTTGCTTTCTGACCTAGTTTTTGTTCACAAAAGTAACGTTTGCCAAAGTGCTTATTAACAATAAATAAGTGCAGTGCATTCAGATAGTGGTTCCTAGATGCTCAAGTGATAGATTTTATTGTGATGTAATCATTTACAGTTACTGGAGCTTTTGAACTAAGAGGAGCTAGTCAAAATGAAGGATTCGTCTGTGTTTTCTGTTAGTGAGCCAGCACAGCATTTCTTAATTTTTTTTAATTAAATTATTTATACATGCATATACAGTGATCACACATAAAACTGGTACAGGAACTGTTGTGTGGCACTTCAACCATGGGTGGATAATTTACTGACTTGGCAGGAAAGCTAATACTGTGTGACTATAGGAACAACTGTAAACACTGAGATTTTTATTACATTTTTCCAGTAGGATGACCTTTTAACAGTCACACCTTAGAAGGTAAAGGCTAAGAATTTCCTTTCAAAGTATAACTGTTTCTTTTTAACCGTTTACATGTTTTTTATTAAATGTGCCTGCAGACAAGACTCCAGGTACTGTTTAACTAGTGAGTACAATCTCCTTGGGTGATAGCTGAGAAGAATCCTAATATGTTACTCGGATTAAGTTAAAGTGCAAGGAATATGATCTCAACCAGAATGCCTTCTTCACTTAAATATGAACTAAATGAATCCAGTGACCCAGAATCTGAAGGCAGCACAACAAATTCTTCATCAGGAGTTCTGTAAATCAAAATGGACAGAACCATTGTGATATGGCATATTAACAAACTAGGGAATTAATATGTACTCTCTTTTGCAGAAAGGCTGTGAACATTTTAGTAATATAATTCTTTATGCAGTGTATCTTCCACATAAATCTAAGATGTGGTGGATTCATTACGCAGGACATTGTCATTACCTCAGAAGTGTCAACCATTGATAATATTTGAGAAGATTAAAGGACCAGTGGAGAATCTCACTCACTGGTGAACATTTATTTGCTCTCTTCCTTTTCCTCATCCTCATGCATGGAAGATTTAAGCATTTTCATTCCTATTGGATTCAGAACCAATATTTTAATTTCCATGGGTTTACATTGTCTATAAAGTATTACTGAAAACCAAAAGGACATGGCAGAATTAATCTCTCTTTCCTCTAGATGGTTTGACAATACTGTTTCACAGTACTGTTACAGGTAGTATATTGCCTAGCAACACTTCTTCACCTTATAGAGTGCAGTTGGCATGACAGCAAGGAACTGCTATGCCTCTAACTCAGCTCTCTCAGTTGCCATGCATGGGAATCTTTAAAAGACCTTCAGTTATGAAAATATTATGTAAAAATGAGAATGGTTCTCTTTTTGTACCACAAAACAGGCTACTAATTCAGTCTTCTGAACTGTCCATATACAGCTTAGTAGTTTCATGAGTAAAGCTGACTTTGCCTACATTTGTACCAACTATGAAAATGTCATCTTAACATTTTTTTTTTTGTCAGAAACTCCTCACAGCAATGATGTAAGCAAAGGTTTCTGAGTTCTAGACTTGATGAACAGCTTATGATAGTTTTTTTCTTTTCTTTCAATTGATAATTTGGCGATAAGAAGCTGTCCATTTCTCCTAACTAATCTGGTCTGCCTGTTTTCCTGAACCATTATATACATATAGTCGCATTTTGGATGGTCTTTTTTTTTTTTATCCAGGATTCTCAACAGTGACAGTATGTTAATTCCTGAGTCATCAACAGCAAGGAGCAAGTACACTTGCCATCACCAAGACTCATGTTAAAGTCAATTGTGATATTTCACTGGTTTGCATTTAGGAAGATTATGATGATCTTGTAATCAACAATGTATGACTTGACAATACACAAGACAATGAAAAAATAATGGCATCGTATATGTGTGCACGTGTATGTATGTATATATATATACAGACGGATGCAGAGAGAGATGCAAGTCACACACACGGACTCTCACTATAGATATGCAGAGATGGCTCAGTTGCTATGTGAAGAGAACAGAGGACATCAGAACTGGTTAGCTGTTTCCTAAGGCCTGTCTGTGCTCAGGCCAACTGTCTAAATGCCTTGCTCTTCATATTACCTTTTATTATAAAAAGGTTCATCAAAATAATGACAGACATATTCTTCTAGAGGTGCATCCATTTCTGCTGCTTATTTTAGCAATGTTTTCCATCAGGATATATGTAACGCTTTGATCTGGTAAAAAGTGCTCAATTACCAGACTATATAAGCTAGATGCACACTTTGGATTGAGGGAATACTTTGATGGGGCAGTACTGCAGGAGGTCCTTTCTTATCTTTGCTTAGTCTTAAAATGAATTGAGTCTACCCAAAAACAGTGGCCATTACTGTAAGAGTAATTCCCGAAAAAGGCAGTATAGTTCCATATCTTACAATAACAGTAGCTGTTTAGGAAAGAGAGTATTATAGCAGGATGTGTACTATCTTGCCATCCTTTTGATTTAGAGTTGACTTTTTATGGTTCACTGATAGCTTACTGCCTATATAAATAGCTATGGTGTGCATACAGGGTTAAACACATAACAGTTGTTACACTATTTAACACCGCTGTAAAATGTTTCTTGCTAAGGAAAATGGAGATGACACTGGGGAAACTTGTTTGTATGTGTGTCAGGCCCCTGCAACTATAACAACAGCAGCTGCTCAAGACCAGAGTTAGTATCCTACAGGGAGGCCACCACCAGCTTGAAAATGTTTCCGTATGTTATTTGGCATTGATCAATATGATTCCAAACTTACAAGAGTTTCACTACTCGAAGATCTGCTGTGGTGAATACTTAACTGTACTTTCCGCCATCTAGTAAAATCTTAGCTTGTTGTTAATCATATTATTATTATCAGATGTTTGCCTGAGTTTCAGTGTATGCAAACATAACCTTACACTGTATTATACAATGCCTCCTCTAAAACGTGCACGCTGATTGGCCAGCCCAACCAGCGTGCCCGTTGTAAATCCCTCAATATACTAACGGAAAAAGGTCTGGTCGCCCGGACTTTTTCCGTTAGTATAAAACACTGTCTCGCTATGTTAAAAGAGTTTAACATAGCGACACAGGTTTAAAAAAAGCAACGCAGATCTCTGTTGCTTTTTTTAAAGCTGTCTCGCTATGTTAAACTCCTTTAACATAGCGACACAGTGTAAAAAGCAACGGAGATTTTGCGATCTCCGTTGCTTTTTTTTTAAACCTGTCTTGCTATGTTAAATGAGTTTAACATAGCGAGACAGCTTTAAAATAAGCAACGGAGATCTCCGTTGCTTATTTTAAAGCTGTCTCGCTATGTTAAACCCATTTAACATAGCGAGACAGTAAAAAGCAACGGAGATCTTGCGTTCTCCGTTGCTTTTGCCCACAGCTCTGATGTACTGCGTAGGCATGCGCAGTACATCAGAACTGCCGCGGAATACCAGACAGCTGCGGAAGGGCAGCAAAGAGGCATTATACAATGCCATTATTTAAGAAAAGTAATTATTTCTTTTCTTAAATAATGTCATTGTATATAATAACCCACTTCTGGGTGTGGGTAATGCTGGATTTACCCACGGTTGTCTTTGTTTGGTCCCTCGGGCTTTGCCCTCGGGACCAAACCACGCCAACCGTGGGTAAATCCAGCATTACCCACACCCAGGCGTGGGTTATTGCTATATTAAACTCCAGAAATTGTTTCATCTCCTTATTTAACTTACAAAGAAAACATTGCATTTGCATTGCAGAAATCGTACAGTTTAAAGTAGAAATTTCACCTCCCACATATTTGCTTGATGGTATGCTGACTGATGGACAGTCTTTTGAAAAGAGGCTGAATACAGAATATCCTTTCCCCACATCTCACTATTTAATTTCTTATCCTTCAGACTTCCCTTACTAACAAACCTCTTCCCTATCCAGCTGTTCTTTTCCTCTTACCTCCTTTCTTCTACAAAACCTCTCATGTCTTCTCAGGTAGTACTTACCTTTCAAGATTTGTTAAATTCTTCTTTTTCTTCTTTCTCCTCCACCCCCACAACCATCATTATTAGTATAGGAATATATTTGTATTTTACTCTAGCAGTTACCAGAGATGGTTAAGGTTAATTCTTGTGGTACAGGGTTTGAGTCCCTCAGCCTTTATTTGCCTGCTGTATGAACTTAAGCAAGTCACTTAACCAGACAGTGTTATGGATCAATTGGGAATTTGGGCTAGGCTCGTTAATGGTCTCCTGGACTGCATAACTAGTAACTACCCAGGCGTCTAGCCAAACAGCCATGATTTCTTTTTTTCTTTAGCTTCAGTATTGCAGCATTTTCTCTTCCAGTACATGAGGTTTGTTCTATCCCACCGTGATCATGTATAATTTGCAGCATGCAATTGATTGTATGCATGTCATGTATACATACCTTGTATATGTCTATTGAAAATATCGTGTGCTTATGCATATATGTTTTCTCTGTTGGTAAATTTGATTTAATTTTGGAGCTTTTCTCCTAGGCATCCACTGAAAAGGGGATATTACCCTGTCAGTAAACAAATGTCAAAATGAAATGAAATAAATACTTTTTTTTTCTTGGTCCTTTTCATTCACTCTCACTGCCAGCCATCAGCAACGCCTCACACAGCCTTTTGTCCTCTTCATTCCTCCATACAGCATTTTTGTATCCTATATCACCCTGATTGAGGGGAGTCCTCATATTTCATTATTTACTAACCTTTTGATGAGCTGACATCTTTCAGTGACTAGTGCAGAAGGAGAAAGCTTGATTGTGGAAGAGCTGTCATTTAGGCAGTCACTGGGGACTTAATTTGATATGCAGCATAACTCCCCACCCTTTCTACATTCCTGAAGTGCACATTTCCAGAGTGAAGCATATAGTATTGTCCCCATGGTCCATGTATTCTTCAGAGCATGTACCCATCTCTTCTAAGAGATGGTGTCTGGCTGGACCACTGCCTTCCCTCCAAGATGAACAAGTTGGAATTGTCTGAAACTCCCAGCACCTTCACTACCTCCTTCTAGTGTTTCCGCTGCTAATAAAACCTTGGTCCTGTGTGTCCTAGTAAGGGCTTCATTCCTGTATGCCATATAGTCAATAGGTTGAACAATTTTAGTTCTAAGACTGATCCTTGTGGTATACCTTGATGAAAGCTATGCCAGTCTGATTTTTTTTCATTTAATTTATTCTAAATCCATTCACTTTAATAATTTCCTACCATTTAAGCAGCTCATAATCTTGTAGTGTACTGTTTAACTTCTTAATTGGTACTGCCTGGACCACTGAGTCAGAAAGCTTTTATTTGATCATCCACTAATAACTGAAAGTCTAGAATGCAAGTCTTTCTTTGCCCTAAAGTCTAATCTCCCTGACACACAATTTAACAGCTCTTATTTCTGATACTAATAATGTCTTTATTCTGCCTCCTTCTTGTAGAGTAAGGCCAAATTGGCTTGCTTCCAGCTTAATTGGTACACTATGTTGTTAAAGATTCATTGTGATTGTAATAACTGTTCTAATTATCTGCTGTAAACAATTATATGGTATTCTACATCGTGTCTTATCAGATTATGAGATTTCAAATGTAACTAAAAAGGATTTTGGATTGTCTTTGGCTTTGGTGGCTATTTTAGCCTCACTCTTGACGTTGGTGGATTTTATTAAGTTCCTTAATTCTATGTTTATTTCAGTGATAAGGGCTGTTCCATTTTGGGAATTACTCTTCTTACTTTTGGTCAAAACATACTTTCTTTTATTGTAAAGCTTGTAGTTATGGTTCCACAAAGGGGGGTTGTTCCTACAGGGTACAGATGTATATATGCAGCTGTTTTCTTTCTGGTATAGTGTTGTGGCTACACTTCCACGTATTCAGGATAGTTAACTGGGTTTCTTGGGAATTTGAAGGGTTTGCAAACATCACTGTTATGAACAAAAGGAAGAGTTTGTTCATTCCACAGATGAGCGAAGCAGGGGCTTGCTTTAAGAGATTTTGTGAATAAGATCTGTGTCAATATTTCAGAAACAAGAACTTTTATATGAATATTTTTTCTGCCTCTGAAAAGACACTTTTGCATGATTTGTCATACAGTAAAGCTATCAGAATAACAAAACCAGATAAGTGAGGGGGAGTTGTAATCATCGATTGCATTGATTATTCTACTAAAATTATGCAGCTTCTCTTAAACGGCGATGTATATAAACAGACATGTAAGAATGAGATAACTTACTCTAAGATAGATTGTTTTTTTTGGTATTTTTAATGAACTGATGTGCAATCAGCACAACACTAAAGATGAATTCAGTTTTTATAAATAAATGATCCTCCAATATGACCGAAAGTGTCACCTACAGCCTCAGTTACTGACAGATGGTATATATTATATATAATACATTGAAAAACATGTTTCTTAATAATCAGGCTATTTTGAAAGATTCATTGCAGTTTTTTATCCTTATTGAAAGATGTAGAATTTAATAATGGTGATATTTTTCATGACTGTAGGTGTAGTTCATTTGTTCAAGTTCGCAGATGACTGCAAACTAGGCGCCATAGTCGATACACCAGCGGACACATACATCCTACAAAAAGGCCTCACAGAAACGGACAACTGGTGCCGGAGTCACGGCCTTAAACTAAATGCCAAAAAATGTATAGTCACCCCTTTGGGAAAAACAAAGTACCCACAAATTATCACATAGACCCACTGAGTACAGAAAAAGTAATCAGAGACCTAGGGACCCAAATCGACAGTGACCTCTCATTTGACACCCACATTGCCAAAGTGGTTAGAAAAACATTCTACCTTGCACACCTCATCATGAAGGGATTCACATCCAGATCCAAGGATGTCATTGTGCCCCTATACTCCTCCCTCATCAGACCCATGATTGAGTACAATGCCCCATTTGGTATGTACCTCACCCGGCATTTGCAACAGCTGGAGAGACCACAAAAGTACCTCACCAAGAGGATCAAGGGTCTCCAACATATGTCTTATTCTGCCAGACAAAAGAAACTCCAGCTCTATTCAGTAGCATACCACCTGCTCAGAGGTGATCTCTGCCTGACGTACAAGGCCATGATCTGATGGACATGCTCCACCTCAAAAAATCCAAATCCATCAGGACCACGAGAGCTAAAGACTTAAACCTCGGCACAAGTATGAATAGGACATGCTGGAGGGATAGATTCATAACCCAGAGGCTTCCCATGCTTTGGAACAAGATCCCAGTTCATGTTAGGCAGAGCCCCTCACTGACTCTCTTCAAGAGGAATCTTGATGAGTGGATTGGAGATCGTAAGTTTACCCCAGGGGTCACATCTGTGTCATTGCTAGACAGGGGCACAGTAAACTATTTCTATTATATAAGGGGGCCTTCATTGTGTCACTACTAGACAGAGGCACAGTATTCCAAATCTGTATTCTGTACATTTTTGTACCATTTCATGGGGTGGCGAAAGCCACATCACTATGGCTAGGCTTACAAATGCCCCAGGGCAGATAGCCTAGTACTAAACTATGAAACTTGTATACCACACAGTGTGCAACTTGATTGGTTTAGCAGTATGCTCAAAAGAGTAAATGATTTATCAGATAGAGATGTTCAGTTATTGATAGATTTTATGGACATTGTTCTCCCATCCAGTTCTATATATTTTGAAAGTTAATACTTTTATCAAATATAAGTGGTCATCATGGGGGCAGCTTCAGCCCCAGTATATGCACATACTGTTTTGCACTTCTGACAGTAAGAGTTTATATGGCCTGCAGAAAGGATTCTTTGGAAGTATTTCTTGCTGATGGAATGCATATGCATTTTTTGTGTCTTTATCAACATTTATTGAATGTTTAAAATTATTTGACTCAATTGTATCACATGATCTAAGCATGATTGGTAATAGAATCACTTAACATATTTAATGCATTTTGTATTACTGACTAATTAGTTTGTGAAGAAGTCTGATTGTATAAGCAGGATGAAAACACTTAAATCTATACTTTGAATAAACAGTCTTTTCATTTCCTGCTTACAGGTTTTCACTGTGCGTACATTTTTGGTTGTTGGATTTGAAGCTTGCCAGTGTATCACATAGGAGTAGGTAGTATGTCTTAGAGAAATTTCTAAAGGTACCTTGGGTAGTAGGGGTACCTCTTAACTCTATAAAGAAAGTTTAGAAAGTTTGGGTATTTTAGTTCTTGCGAGTGTGTGTGGGGGGGCTAGTGACATGGTACATATGGGATACCTAGAGTCACAGAAATGTTCCTCAAGTCAGAAAAACACAGAAATTTCTTTCAAAAATCTGGCCCATTTTGTTTCTCATCTGAAAATTCAGTCTTCTTTATTTAGGATGCCCTACTGCTGTGACACATTAAATGCATTTCAGATGTTTTGAAAACTTCATATGGAAGCTTGCAAAATGTAAGAAGTTTTTCTGAAGGGCACAGTCTCCTGTGAGGTACTTAAATAGACCGTATTGTACTCAAGCCATTGGATATGGATGGTCAACAAATGAATGCTGGTGCAGAGGAAATGGAATACTAAGCAGTAATGCATCAATTTCCAATTAAACTCTGTGCTGTGATATCATAAATACCAACCCGTAAACTTGGTGAGAGTGATCCATCAACAAAATGAGATAGATCTATAGAATGCAGTAAGGGGGAGTCTGGCATTAAATATGTCATCCTAATAGGAAAAATGAAAAAACTGCATTTTTGCAAAATAATTATGCATTTTTGTGGAATAACAAAAACTGAATTGTGATTTGACTCTTACTTTTACAAATGCCCAACATTTCCCTTGGGTAAAAGTAAGGACTGGAAGCATTAACTTCTATTTCAGTAAAGCATCTGAATAATAACAAAAGATCTTACTTCAGGGATATCTCTTGCAGCAGATAGCAGGGATATATTTTGCAGCAGATAGCAGTTCTAGAACTTCCATCTCTCCACCTGATTTATGTTACCAGTACATCCTTGCAGGAGGTCTTGACTTTCTGCTTATGTCAATAATGTATGCATATCATTATAAGAGGAGTGGTCCCATTGATCTCACCAGTGCTTCATTTAACTAGTTGACTTGAGTCAGTCCATCCAGTAGTGCTTGAAGCATTTTTTCCCAAATTATTGCTATCTGTCTTTGTATCCCTTGTTATATTCTGCAGCATTCATTGAGATTAAGTGAATTATACATTTGAACTTTTTTTGCTTTCTTTTTTTTTAACCTTCATTTCAGTTGATTTTTCTTCTTATCATCTCATAAGAAGATCACAAGTTAGAGTGCTAATTGTACTTGGCCTAAATAAAGCTAAGTGTTTACCGAACTGTCCTATAGGCATCGTCACTGGTCAGTAGACTGCATTTGTTAAAGAAAATGTTGAAAAAAAAACAGATAAAGAAAAAGAAATTTATCTACATTAGCCTTAGAAGTGTCTAGAACAGAGGCAAATAAATATTTAAGAAGTACTGTTGACTTCAATAAGAGAGCTTGTCATCCACTTGAGGATTTCTTGAATTTTCTTAGAAGGCTAATCACACTCACATCTAGGTTTAAGCATGCAGTCTATTTGTCGTAGTCTACTCAGCCTTAGAGGTGCCATCCCTTTGCCAACATTCATAGCAGTAAATTCTAATCTAGCTGCCCTTTCAAAGTCTGTACCAGTTTTTTTGGCCAACAACAGAAGAAATTTGGCTCATCTTTCATCTTCATGGATAACAGTATGTATGTCTGCTTGTACTTCTTTTAAACGAGTTACAAAGGGGATGTGGATGGATCAATGGTGTTCTGTGACATAGCTGATAGAATAAAAATCATATGTAGTCCATCTAAATATACCTTTACTCAACCCATCATTTCAGTGATTTGTTTCAGTTCTAAAAATGAATGCAGCAAGTATGTGGAAGCCTTTCTTGTGTTTATGCAAAAGCAAATAATTTCTGATCCAAAGTCAGTAAAGATTTGTTTTAATGAGGATTCTTCAGACCTAGGTGTAGGCTGCCATCTCAGCGTGTACTCTGATCTGTTCTTTTCCATCTGCACATCAGTGTATGCCATTTATAAATAAAAGAACTCACATTCCTCTTATCCATCTTCCTATAATTTTTTTAATAGGAAATTAATGAATTGTCCTTATAACACTGATTATAATCACATGGATACCATACTTTCAGACTGAGAAAGTAATTTCCCTGAGAGCACAGCCCTTGGGAAGAGCATCTGACATGCAAAAAATTACTTGGGATATAAATAAAGAATGAAGGTCTTAACAGAAAACATTTGTAAAGATGTGCTGCTCCTCTTTATAG
The DNA here is from genome assembly GCF_019279795.1 of Protopterus annectens. Classification (NCBI taxonomy): domain Eukaryota; kingdom Metazoa; phylum Chordata; order Ceratodontiformes; family Protopteridae; genus Protopterus; species Protopterus annectens. The sequence continues at coordinate 1,186,610,029 of NC_056747.1, read as the reverse complement.
TGGAAGCTTTAATGATGTAACCATTCAAAATAGGCAGTATTCTTATAACCATTCCCCTGTCCAATAAAGGCGAACCATACATAGTGAATCTTAAAGGAGTTTCTAGATGTATCCCACATCTGAAGGACTACATTTAGTGTGATTTCTAAAGCCCAAACAAGGTATCAAAGCCCTGTTATCATGTACTTTAAGCTCCCAAAGAGGTCCAATAAAGTGTCTGGGATCTCAACTAAAATTAATATTCTAATGTGCACAATTTTAATGCATCATCTGCTTTTTTAATCTGTGCTTTGATCTGTTTGACTAGTGTGGTTGGGCATCATGCTTAAATATGGATAAAAAGTGAGAGAGACCTCCAATGAAAGTACTGCTAAAACCAAAAGCTTATCTCTTAATTCAGACAAAGTAGGTGGAATTGAGCATTTGATGCTTTCTGTGCAGCTTCCAACAGTTTTTCATCACTGTCTTGATTAACCTTGTCATCCATTTCTAACAACTTACAATATTTTCTACCACTTGTATAGGTGATACCCCTTTTATTTCTGAGATCGACAAAGGAATTATCCACCTGAGCAGAATAAATCTATCATTACAGTTGACCAACTTTATAATTTGCCCTTATAAAATACTGTCATGTGTCCAAAATGCTAAATGTACCCGCTTCATTTTTTGACTTGCCAGTAGTACTGATCCAGAAGCCACTCTGGCAAACTGTAGAAGAAGTACTCTTTATGGATATGGATAGCAAAATACAAGCAGTGGAAATGTTTTTAGTCCCTTTAGTTTTATACACAGGTCAGGCATATTTTTATCAACTAGGCAAGTTTTGGGTAGTAATTAATAAAGAGTTGAAGGATTCTGTCTGGGAGAGGAAGAGGGCAAGAGTCAAGTGGGATACGTCAATCCTTCCATAAGATCATAGGAGCCTAGGATCATAAGAGATTACTAGGATATCGACCCGGAGGTCATTTCAAGCCTAGCCCTTTCATCCTGATGTAATACCATAGAAATGTTAGTTAATACCCAAAATTGCATTTTGTAATGACTTCATATGTCCATGAGGGTTGTGGGTGCTATTCCTAGTAAGAATTTACTGTGCCCCATCCACTCACCCAGGTTCCTTTTGAACAGTGTCATAGAGATGCTCTATTTCACATGAGTAGGCAACCTATTCCAAAGATGCGGCAGTTGCAGGAATAGGCTTCCAGTAGAACAAGGTGGATTGGGATCACCTGATTTGAAGGGGGTATTATACATAGGACAAGCAAAAAGCTATAATTCAAAATAGAAGGTGGTGATGATGATGAAATAGGAGAAAGCTAAAAAAAAAATAAATAGAGACTGGAATTTGGATACAGATTTGTAAGTAGAAAAGCAGTCATTAGAATATTACTTTCATAAAGTAGCAGAAAGTATTCTAAGAAGTAAGCCAACAAAGGAATAGAGAAAGGAGATTCTGCCGATAGGAATAACTGCAAATAGGAGTACAGAGAATAGGCAAGAGGGGGATGGAATTTATTGGAGAAAACTGGCAAAGAAACTAAGGGATCAGGAGCAAATAATTAGAGAGGGAAAGGTAAGAGAATGGGAAGAGGTCAAGCATTCATTTTGACTGCAGGCTAGACATTGCCTTCCATATCAAGGATTGATATTGGAGTATAGACAAAAAAGAAAGGAATAGGGGATCCTAAGTGAAAGACCAGCACTGGTAGAGGTTTTAGAAGAATCTAGAACAGAAGCTGCTTTACAAAAGGGATAATTAGTAGGGCTATAAAATATTTCTTGATAACTACAGGAATCAGTCAGAGGAGGTTAGAAAGTATTGGGAAGACAGATTGGATATGCAATTCAGAAAGAAACAATGGGAGTATATATGTATGGCTCCCAAATGTGCAACAAAGTCTAGAAGCTTTAGGATCTTTTGGAAGGATTTGCATAGGTATTTGTATACCCCAAGCAAACTCCAAAGAATTTTTGTGGGTAGTTTGCAAATGTTGGAGGTGTGATGGGGAAGCAAGAGATAATTGGGAACCTGTTTTTTTGGGAGTGCAATGAGTTAACAGACTTTCAATATTCCCTGCAGACTACTCTGTCAGAAATACTAGGCGGGCAACCTAGTGAAACTAAGGAATTTTTTTTTTTAGCTGTGATGCAAAGACATTTTATTTTTCCATGCTTTCTGGAAGCCCTTTGTATTTTACTGGCTTTAAATGCTTTGCAAGTCAATAAAATTGATTGCACTTCATGCATTTCATAGAATTATGATCTGGTCTCACCAGTCAAAACCCTTATTATATGCTCCTGACAGGGAATTATATGGTTATTTACTGTTGACGCACAGCAAGCAGTGAGTTACATATATATACCTGCTAACAGATGCAGTGGCAGAGAGACAGTCTCTTACACATTTACAGAAATTCACACGCAGACACACACACACATGTCCAGCTATTACAGCCACTTTCCTGACTGCCCACATCTCAGCTGTCTCACAGTGATCAAATAAAAAAGCATGGATCTCATTGCCCCACACACTAAATACCTTTCTACTATCCCTGATTTTGCATCATATTTTTGCTCTGTCCCTTGCAAAATGTTTGACTTTCTGGGAAATACCTTGAGGATTAGTCAGTCAGTAAATCCCAATATTATAGTTTCGTACTTCTGTTCAGAAAAAGAATGATAATGCAAAACCAATTGCTCTTTGAACCTTTTAAGTGAATTAGGGTAGTATTTAAAATTTGTTCCAGATTTTGCATCGCTGTACTCCTGCTATTGTTGATTTTATCCAGAGTTCTTGAGCAACAAGTTGAGAGGTATGTTCGTTCTTGCTCCAGTTCCCTGCAAGTCTCGATCTTCCTGTCTCTCTCACATGCACACACACACACACACACACACACACACACACACACACACACACACTACCCTTGCTGCATTTCCCCAGGACTGCAAGCACACACACACAGACACACACTACTTTTGCTGCATTTCTCCAGAACTGCTAAAACACACACACACACACACACACATGCAACTTTTACTGTATTTCCCCATGATTGCAAGCACGCACTTACACACAATCTCACACACACACACACACACACACACACACACACACACACACACACACACACAGTCACCTGCATTACTTTTGCTGTTTAACTAAACACTGCTTTTTAAGCCATGGTAGTAAGGAGGAAGTAAAATGGCTATGCAGCTGCTCTTGTGATTTTGATTTACTTAATTTTATTTTATGCATACTCACTAACCTACCATGTTTAAAGAGTATAAAAAAGACAGTGGTTAGTTCATTTTTTCCTTTTAACCCATTCTTCACAGCAGCTTAATATACTACTTTGAAGCCGGGTTGTTCTGCATTACTAACCTGTTGGAGAACTTATTTTCTCCAAATAGGTATTGTCTGCCAGTTCTGCCCATTTTCTAAAGTGGGTTAAATACATAGATGGTAGAAGATTATCAATTATATTTCACCCTGGAGGTCATCTCTTGGTCAGAGTCCAGGGTAAGAATTTTAATAGTTTTGAAGGCTTAGGAAATGTTTGCATTGTAGGATATATGTTTTTAGTGCCCCATTCCACATCCTTAACTCTGAAGCAGCAGAGAGATAAGATCTCAGAGATGTTCCAAATACTCTGGATATAACATGTTTCCTGCTTTTAGCATGTTGATTTGGAGAGATGCAGATAGTTGCATTTGTGGTTCTGATCTTTATTTGCATCAGGCGTCTCTGTCCAGGTCAGTCTTTGACAGTGAGGTGGTGCTCCAGGGTTATTTTCTGTCCGGCAGAGTAGTGAGCAAACAGTAATGTGAAACCTACTTTTGTAGTTCTACTTATGATGTTGATGTTCTGTGCTGTTCTCTGTATGCTGCAGTACCCAAGATGTTGGCGGTCTGTGTTGTTTTCTGTATGGTGCAGTACTCTCACTGTCCAATGGGAGTAAGTGTACTGTAGACATTCCTTATCCTTTGTCCCTTTCTTAACTTCCAGTAATGTAATATAGAGGGTTTGAGCTGCTAATAAACTGTATCCTGTAATCCTGGATTTGATTCCTTCATTCTCTGCCGATATGAACAAAAATACTCTCTTGCACCTAGGTCCACTGCCAAACTCCAAGGTAAATCCAAAAAACAAATAAGCAGAGAACACCACGTGGAGCCAAAACTCAATAAAAACTTTTATTATGTAAAAACAAAGATAAAACCTTCATAAGCGCTTTCAAGCCATCTGCCCTTCTTCAGATAACAACTAAAACTGCACATCACACATTAAAAGAATACATCAGCCTATCACATTTCAGTATTTTACCCTCCTTTTCTTCAGGATGGGTTTTAAAGGTACAATGGCATTAATTCCAGGTGGTTTGTCTGCTCCCAATCTCACAATCCATCTGGTTTCAGCACACTCAGTCTCACTAAACAAATTACCACCCCTGGTGTTGGGAGTGATTATTTGCATCACCATGAAAGAAAAAGAATGAGTCTCATTATTCCTTATATGCATAGCCAGTGCATTGTGCTCATTATTTAATCTAATATCTGATAAATGTTTAGAAATCCTTGTTTTAAACATATTATTCGTTTTACCTACATAATATGTTTCACAATTTTGACAAACAGCTATGTATACCACGTTGCTGGTCTTACAATCAGCATATCCCCTAAACACATATTGTGATTTTGTAAAATAAAACGGCATGCCTTGCATTGATGACACGGATGCATGCCTTTCTTATTAGTTTTTATATTTATATTGTTACTTGGTTCTTTACATAACATATCCTTCAGATTTTTATTCCTCCTAAATATAAATTTTGGTGTATTCCCTAGTTGTTCTCTAAGTTGAGGGTCAATGTATAACACCTGCCAGTGACGTTTTATAATGTCACATATATTACCTATATCGCTGCTATAGGTTAACACCATCTTAGTATGCTCCCTGGTCTTCTCCTTTTTATCAACCAATGCTACAGCACCATTTTCTATATCATGTGTCCTTCTACATATCCAAGGTTTGGCTGTATCATTTCTTTTGGTCTTACTATGATTTATAAGAGGGGTTAACTTGTCATGTTTATATCCCCTCCTTATTAAATTTTCCCGAAAACGGTCCACTTCCTCATGAAACCTATTATCATCACTACATAATCTAGAAATCCTGCACACTTGTCCTTTTACAATATTATCAAATGTATGCCATGGATGCATACTATCATAATTAAGTAGACTATTCCGCCAACAGTCTTTTCTGTACAATGAGGTGGTTATCATCCCCATTCTATCTCTATCCAATCTCACATCCAAAAAATCTATCGATGTTTTTGAATAGTTCATGGAAAATTTGAAAAACGCAGAACTGTCTTCTAAATACAATATAAATGCTTCCAACTCCTGTATGCTGCCATCCCACAAGAAAAAGATATCTTCGACAAAACGTGCATAGAAGCTGAGTTTATCAGTCCATGCATGTGTCGATTCAAATATTGTACAGTCTTCCCAGTATGCCAAAATGAGGTTGGCATAGGAGTTGGCACAGGGTGTGCCCATAGCAACTCCCTGTTGTTGTCTGTAGTGCTTTCCTTGACAAATGAATATATTGTTCTCTAATACAGCATTTAGCAATTTGCATATCTTCTGTATATCATCATTATTATATTTGGTCTTGTTGGATAATAATTGCTCTATAGCCCCTACACCATAAGTATTGTCTATGACAGTGAATAGGTTGTTGACATCCAATGTTACAAATATTTGTGCTGTCTCACCACTCATTATTAAATATTGTGAGAGAGATTCTATAAAATGTGCTGTATCTCTCAAAATTCTTGGAAAAAATTCCAATATGGGTCTAAGTGCACATTCCACCCAGATGGATATATGTTCTGTGACCCAACCCCTGCCTGATACAATAGGCCTCAAGGGTGGGTCCTTAGCTTCTTTATGAATCTTCGGAAGAGCTTTAAATACAGGTGTCACCGGATGTTGAATATATAAAAATTCTCTGAGTTCTTGATCTATCAAACCTATAAAGTGCATACCTCTAATTAGATTGTGTACTTTCTCTATATAGTTATTAATCATGATAGGAGATATTCTATTGAATGTGTGTGCATCCTGAAGTAGCATATCTAATTTCATTCTCTGCCCACATATTAAATCATTCTGAGGAAGTCAGTTAACCATATTGTTAGATTTGGTCACCCCTGAAAATAAATGCTTTGTTTTGTGACTTAGATATTAAAAAAGCTGAACAAAAAAATAAGTAGGAGAGTGGAACAAGATATGTACATTCTAATCTACCTCAAACTTTCATCAAACAAAGCTCCCTCCCGAATTATGGTCATTAGTGATGGCAACAAATTCCATTCCCTGCCTTCGGGTCAGCTTACTAACTGCTATGGTAGTATTCTTCAGAGCTGTGGTGGGTTACCATCATTTTTGATGAGTACCAGTCTAATAACCCTCACAAAATAAATATGATTTTACTGTAGATATGCAAAGATGCCCTGGCAGCTACAAAGACTGAGATGCTTTACATGACTTGAAGTAGTGAATGCCTTTAGCGACAGTGATATTAGCCTTCCGTAGAACTACTCCAGGGTGGACACTGTGAGCATTGCATATCTGCATTGTGTTGTTTGAAATAAAAAATGGACTTCAGCTGATTGGTAATTTTTGAATAAATGGATGATTTTATTTTCACTACTGTCTGCAGGGTATAGAGTGGCCTTGGTAAGATTCCTTAGCAGTTTTTGTGAAAGGTGCTAGCATATACTCTGAAGACCATGGGGTAGATGTCTATTAAAAGCAATCAAACGTTATTAGCTAAAAACTGAGACCAGTTCTTCAGCTTACAGCAATAACTGGCACCCAGCTGCATGCAGGTGGATCTAGTTGATGTTGATGCATATGAAAAAAAAAGAAAATACGTATGATAAATTGGGTCTATATTAGAACATCAAAGTTTCAGAACTTCTAATGTTCTAATATCGACCCCTAATAAGCGAAAGCTGAAAATAGTGAAGTTTGAGTAAACCAAATTCTTTCCTAGGGAAAGAATTTGGTTGTCCATTCCTGTCACTTCGCTATTTTCAGCACTGTGGTGGAAAGTTACAGGTCGGGTTCAGGTAAGTGTGCGATTGTGTGGACGTGAGGGTTAGGGCAGGTTAAGTGAGTTAGGGTTAGGGCGCAGGTCAGGTAAGTGTGCGAATGTGTGGACGTGAGGGTTAGGGCAGGATAGGTGAGTTAGGGCGCGGGTGAGGTGTGTGTGCGATAGTGATAGACCTTAGGGCTTGGGTTAAGGTAAGTGGGTAGATAGTGGTGTATGTACAGTTTAGTGTAGGGTTAGATGTAAGATTTTAGGTGTATGTGTGTGGATTGCTGTTTGTTTGGTGTGTTTATGTTGTGTGTATGTGTTTTGGAACAGTGAATTTTTTCCCTAGGAAAAAATTCACTGTTCTGAATTTTCGATGTTATCAGTTTTCGCTTAATAGTTTTGAAACTTCGATGTTCTAATATAGACCCGATAAATTCATAGAGGGAGTATATTTTTACTGTTGTAGCAGATTTGATATTCTAAAAGTAGCTGAACAGTTTACTATAAAACAATTTACTGGAAAAAAAAGGTGGCTCTGTATGAGCGTCTCAGAGCCCAAAAATTTATCAGGTGACATGTTGTGACGGGGTCAATAAATATAACATTTGTGTATTTACTGTGGTCAAAAAATTACATACCTAATAAAAACAAAACATCATAAATACCTAATCATCTGTATTACTACATCATTCGTAGATGCAAATATACATTTCTAGTATACAAAGAACTAAGTTTAACATGGCTATAACAATGTAAGACAAATGTGCTTGGTGCTGTTAACTAGGATGTGACAGAATCTGCTAGAAACATTGTGTGTATTAGAAAGCATGCAGGTTATACTGTATGAAAGTACATTAGAAAAATGGGGGTGGCTTGGTCCTTATTCCACAGTTTTCATTTGACCAAATGATATTTTAGAAACAAAAACTGTAGAAATAAAAAGTATAATCTCTGCTTTGTTTGAGAGACGATTTTCTTGTGTTAGAGATGCACTTTAATTTTTTACATTCAAATTTACCTTGTGGCTTATTAGCTGCAGTCCCTGGGTCCATACATGTGAAGTGTAGCTTTGCTATTAACCCACTACTGGTGTCTCTTTTTAATGTCACATCTTGTACACAAGTGACACATTGTTATTTATTCTACTGCATAGCATGTTTGTATCCCACAATCATTTAAATAGCAGTACTGTGACACCATCTAGCAAGGACATCAATGAGCTTTCTAAAAAGGAAGTCTTCAAACTTTGATAATCTGCTGCTTGTCATTGTGTTGACCCAGTTGCTGCTTGTCATTGTGTTGACCCAGTTGCCTGACCGATAACTCCTAACCTCAGGTACCGAATCATGATATTACATATTATATGTATGCAATAGGCATATTATTACACCTAAATGATTCACTACTTAACAATGTATTTTGCCTAACAGCAGTCACACAGATATCTTCTTTTATTACCTTTCAGATGTTGTAAAATAGTTCTTAATCTTTTGGCAGCTGAGATTTTTTGGTGTTTCAGTGTGTACTAACTTAAACATAAGTGATTTAGAGTAGCTAGACATTCTATAGCTAAAGGATATTGTAATATTTAATAACTAATTAGACTGTGTATTTCTGAATTTACAATTTACACTGCTTTTTTTTTTGTGCCATATGTGAGAACTAGTTTGTTACACTGATGTATACAAAGTCTGCATCAGTCTTTTAGTTTCATTTGGTTCCTCAGAATCCCTCAGGTAATAAATACAGCACTTCAAAATACCACATGCTGTATGACTTTCAAGATGAAATACCAAGCTTCTCCTTTTGCCTTCTTAATTATAGATTTTCACCAGCTCAGTAACTGTCTTGTTAATATTATTTGACGTTATAAAAATAAATTGTACCAACAATCCTAGACTGCACCTCACAGACTGAATCAGCTAATTTATTTGTGTCATGAATATTAATATATGTCATGTAAAGTATAGAATTACTCCCAAACTGTCCCCTTTGCATTTTTATTCTCATTCAAATGTGGCTTCTTATATGTGAATGTCCATGTTGTTTGTAAAAGTGTGTTCTGTTAAATGGTTTACACTGATTGTTGCTGTAAAAATTAATGTGGAAATAAAGTTATAACTCTAAATAAGACATTGAATCCTTTCTACAAATTTCAAAAAGGTAAGTATAATTATTTGAATGGAATAACATATTTGGCTGATCCCAAACTCGCCTGCATTATTGGCCCAGGTAGTAATACCTCACATTGCACTGATTTTCAAGGCTTAGTAAGGTGCATAGTACAACATGTGGTTGGTTAAGAAAGAGCACAGATAGCACAGATATTATGAAGTATTGCTCTCTAAATGGGATCTGGGGCATGTGAGTGTCAAATAGGCCAGGGGGGGTTCCAGATTTGGCTGGGATGGCACTGTAGTGTATGTATGAAAACTGATATTTTGGGTAAAGGAGGTTACTGGGGATATTACTTTTTACTTGTATTTGTGTGATATGAAATGGGAATAATAAACAAACACATGAGTTGTGAGGTTTCCCATAGAACAGTTTGGTACTAGAGTTATTGTACTGTTGTTTTTTTTTTATGGTTTGAGCAGATTCTTCTAAGTAATATTATGTCTCATGTCAAATGCATTTTTGTAAAATGGACTTGAGAGATACCTCATTGAAGTCAAAACTTAAGAGAATTTACAGCATGGTAAAACACAAAGAGTATGTTTTGGTAATATACTCTGATTACCTCAGTTTACCTCAGTTCAAATAATGTTTCAGAAATCGTGTTGCTTACCTGCTTGGAGCCACATCTTCACGTTTCACTTGTGTAAACACTTTAGTTTCTTTGAAAGCTTTTCTAAGCTTTATGTCAGATCAGTTTCACAACTCTGCTTTTCATTGAAGAAGTTAGCCATAGAAATAACAGGAACGTTTTCCTAAAAATGTTTGTCTTTTAGCCATTTGCATTCAGCAATCATCAGCTGAAGAACCTGCATTCATGACTTCAATGTAGAATTCAAAGCATCATCCCTCCACTAACATAGCTTTATATGTCATCAGTGGTATGTCTGTTTTTGTAATTTGGACATGTGGCATCTGTTCTCATCAGCTGTTTTCGGGGCTCCTTACTGAAATGTTGGCACTCAAAATGTCAAATGTTGACAAGTCGGAAAAAAAGAACTCCAAACATAGGAGAAGAGCAAATCTCAAAAAACACTCTTCTACTTTAAACATGTTTTGTGGGGGGGGGGGAGCCCCCTTGCACCTCCATCTGGGGTGCAAGCCCCCCCACACCCCCGAACTTACATATACCAACTCCGAGATTGCCATACCTTGGAGAAAAGGGAATATTCTCAGAAATGGTGTTTTGGACTTAGTATATATAAGTCTGTTCTTTTGACCATTCATTCTCCATGTTTTGGGACTCCCTATTGTGGATCTCAGCATTTCAAATGGTTATCAATTTTCGGCCATTTTACTTTTTTGGCGGCATACTACTAAAAGCACATTTTGGCTTTTGCTTTTAGTTTATCTAACTATCTTTCTAAATTTGTACATATTACAACATAGTACATTACATCATGAGAATTACATAAAATGTCAGTGAGCTTTTGTTACAGTTATACTCATCACAGCATCAAAATTACATCAATATCAGTGAGCATTTGTTAAAGAGTTATACATATAAACTACTCACACACTTATTTAAAATGATACATTCCAGATGAGGATTACATCATTGTGGGGGTGTTTTGTTTCAGAATTTATATGGAATTATTGAGATATCATTGAAATGTTACACAAAAATATAAAAAGCAACACTGAATTGATAACATGTTATCATTTCCCTGGAAAGACATTTTCCAGTAACAGATAATTAATATCTATATTTTGTTGTAGTATATGCTGCACGAATTAACATACATATAGCAACCAGTATGAAAGTTGGGCATACTTTTTAGACCAATGTGGGAGTCTGTTATAATTTTGCTAATTATTTTCTGGAATAGTGGGTCTTTATAGAACATCGGGGGATATATATAAAACTGTTAGTAGAAGAGTATAGGAGGGGATGTGAATACTATTAGTGGTAAAGTGTGTCTTTATAAACACTATTTATATATTTGCTAAGGTGATGTTTTGTTGCTGTGACGTTGCAAGTCCTACTGCTTAATGTACTGGGGTAGGGTGTGAGTAGGGGAGAGGATTACACTTTGTCTAGCAAGCAGGAACATCAGTACTTGTTTCTTAAAGTAAGCATTCTGTAATTTGCCCAATTTCGTTTGGGGAGGTGGTTCCCATTAGAAAATACAATTTTACTAAAGCTTTTTTTCTGCAGTAGGGAGTCCAAAGTGGTCTTAATAGATTCATGGTTTTATTTTCCTTCATCCATCCATCCACAACCCTTTTCCCATTTTTGCACATGGGGTCAGGGTGTCATTTCAACAGTGACAATCATCTGGGGCCAAAGTTCACACTGCCGAGTGGCAAGCCCTGCCATGGCTGTTATTGCATACCACACATACACACACACAATCCCACCTATGGTCAGTTTACAGTATGCAATTCACATATTGCATGTCTTTGGAATGTGGGAGGAAAAAGGATCACCTGGAGGAAACTCACTCAAACACAGGGAGGATATTCAGACTGCGGACAGAAGGCACCTCAACCAAGAATGAAACTGGAGAACCTCTTGCTGTGAGATGACAATACATTACGCTGTGCCACTGTGCCATCCTCATAGAATTAATCTCATGCAAACCTCATAGTATCATTATCATAACTCCAAAGTTAATGAGGTGGGGGCTTTATCTGTAAGCTGTTTCCAAGAGAGGGGCAGAAGTGGCTGTTCAGTGTCTTGACTGTAACAGTAGATAACAGAAGGATGGGCCAAGTTGTTACAGGTAGTCATTTAGCTTTCAGTAAAGTGATAAAGTGGTACTCCATCTAGGGAGAGAGGTTGCTGAACCTGCAGATGAAATGTATAGTTATTTGAATTTTGTTGGTATTATAGGCCTAGTACAGACACTGATAGAGAAGCAATAAGAAGCATATACATATGTCTGAGAATAAAGATATTCTTATCTAGAGGTTGCCTAGCTTCCTTTGATACATGGTCAGAGTGGAGGAGACAGCTTTTGGTTGAGCTGAAACTTTTGAAACAACCAGTATAAATTCTGAATGATGAGTTGGATCCAGAGTCAGTCCTAGGTATTTGTGTTTGTCCACCATTATTATGGGTAGCTTGTTTGGTGTGAGAATGGTTAATGGAGGGATTTCTTGTGTGTGTGTGTGTGTGTGTGTGTGTGTGTGTGTGTGTGTGTGTGTGTGTGTGTGTGTGTGTGTGTGTGTGTGTGTGTGCACCAAAAGATGTGGCTACTGTTTTTGTCAAGTTTAGAGCATATTGATACTAAGAGAGCTAAGAAGTAATTTTTGCAAATCTGTTTGGACAGCAAAAGAAGTGAGATAACTTCTATGTAGGACAATTTAATCTGCATAAAAAGTGATGTTAGTTGGTGGGATACAGATAATAATGTAACTATTAAACAGGGAGAACAGTATGGGGAGTAATGTAGAGCCCTAAGAGGCTCCAGCATTAGATTTGCCTGTGCTAGTGTGCAGATTTCCCTTCTGTACTATGAATTTTCTTATAGATAGTTTTGAAACTAGTGGACTGTGCTGCTGCCAAAGTCAGTGGTATTAAGCTTGTATACTAGTACCGGATCAACACTTTCAAATGCCTTGTAAAGGTCTTTAAATATAGCTCCTGTCAGGTAGCCCTTCTTCACAGAGGACAAAGTTTTATCTAACGCTGTGTGCATAGCAGTCAAGGTGGTGTGTCCAGCATGGAAACAATGTTGACCATTGATTAGTAACCCGTATTTGTGAAGTAGTTCATGTAGTTAATCATAAATGAGTCTTTCATTGGTCTTGGTGACAGGACAAAAATATGATAGGGGCTGGAAATCTCAAGGAGAAAAGGCTGTTTGAATTTTTGGAACTAGAACCGTAAATTAATATTTGAACTGAGAGAGAGTCTGCCTGTGGTGATGATAGGTTGAAGATGTATACAAGGGGGTTAGTTTAGGTAGCTGTTTAGCATACATCCTCAAAAAGCAGAGTGTGAGTTGTTTGGGTTAGAGGGCTTATTTGGTGTCTATCTGAAGTATGTAGTAGTTTTCTGATTTAGCTGAGTAAAAAGGAGAGGTCCAGTTTGAGTTAGCTGACGTGTGTGGACAGGTAAAGATTGTGTGATGGAATGTGTATTGTTACAGTGAGTTGGTTGGTTGATATCAAGAGGGTATATTACTCTTGAAGGAATTGTGACACCTGATTAGTAGAAAGTCTGACTAATATACTGCTTATTAAAGACCTGAACACTTCCAGAGAGTTAATTTGGCGTACTGTCCAGGTTATGGTCCAAATAAGCTTCCAGAATTGCATAGACTGGACTACAGAGTTTTGGAGTTTTGTGCTGAGGTAGGTTGATTTTCCTTTGAAAGTTTATAGTTTGCAGTTGTGCCCTATGTTGAGGAAGGGCTTGTAGTCCAGTACTTGTTATGTGGTTTTCCATTTTAGTCTGGCCTTATCCCCATCCTTCATGAGTTATAGCGGAGTTTAGCCAAGTGGATACTTCATGTCCTTAATCATCTTGCTGTTATTGGGAAGTGTTTTTTGAGCACGGTACTGGTGAGGGAGTTGAAAATATGTAGAGCAGTTAGTGAGTCACCTGCTTGGACCAGTAGTAGCACAGTTTATTGTTTATTTATTTATTGATTTTCTGTGTCAGCAATTACATCATCCTCTTTTATAGTTTTGATTAAAATAAGGGTGGTGTAGGGGCTTTGAATAATTTGCTGGCCAGAATAGGGAGATGATCACTAACAGAGATGGATATTTTATTTCTGTTAGTCCTTATGGACTGCTAATGATGAAAAGATCTAGGAGAAATGTTTTCCTGTTGTGGGTTAAGTCTGGAGGGAGAATATAATCATTTGTGAGAGATATAGAGTTAGGTGCCTTTGTTGAAAAGTAAATCTACATTAAAGTCTCCTACTGTAATTATTTTGCTGCTTCTCTTGGCATGTTTTATAATGTCAACAGTTGTTTTCTCAAAGGTGATTACTGTACAAGATGGAAGTGTTATGGACTATTTTAGCCAGGTTCCACTAACTGCTGGAATGATATGTTTATTACTGGAAAGCCATTACTCTAAGCAGTCGGTTTTGTTCCTAACACTTAATGTACAAATGTGTAGTGCTTTCTGTTTTAGTTTATAACTTGTTACTGGGGAAGTCCTTGTAGGGATGTTAAAACATTAATTAGATTAGGGAATAGTAGTGGTCTGATTAGGAAGAGTTTCTGGAGTATTACTGGGTGTCCCAGAAGGGGAGAGAGATTAGCTACAGTGCTCTGGGGTAAGGCTGCAGGGAGTGGAGCTATGTAGTAAGGGTCTATATTAAATCAGCGAATGCCTAAAAAAAAAGCAAATGCTGATTTATCGACCCCATGTAAGCAAAAGCTTACAATCCCATACACTCAGAACAGCGATTTTTTTCCCCAGGGATAAAAATTGCTGTTCCATAAAAATAAAAACTTCAAAACATTACATAAAGTGGGGGGCTGTGCCCCTCACACACCCCTACCTAAATATACCAACTCTAAGATCGCACTACAGTGACAAAAATGGCAAATTAGCAGAGCTGGCCAAGCGATTTCTTTCCCAGGGAAAGAAATTGCTTATATGCCATTTCACTATTTTGTTGTTTCATGCTTTCAAGTTTGATCAAGACACATTCGAAGGATTGCGTCTTCGATTATATAATAGGAACCCTGTAGGAATGATTGTAGACTGTGGTGTTAGGGGAGTGAACTAGGACATGTGATATATAGGAGGAAGGGCCTGGATTGTTTATGTCCAAGAGATGGCTAGTTGCATATGTTTTCTCACTTGGTTTACTAGGCATTACGGGTGTGTCTCTCAAGTCCAGTTTACAGAAATGCATTTTATATAAGTGATATACTATTACTTTGCTTGAAACATGTACACAGATGAAAATTCAATGATTCTGATACCACTTTTCATTTCAAAGCTACTGTCTTTTGTCTACCCATGTTGAGGTATCCCATCTCCTTATGTCTCAGCATAAAATATCTTATTCTAGCTACCTCTATAGTATATTTGGTACTAAAAGGTGAAACTAGCTGATTAAAGACTCTGCTGTGAAGAAAATTAGAGTTGGGGGCCTTCGCTCAATTCAGTTTAGCTCAATTTCTCTGCAAGGTTGCATCTAGAAAAGTTTCTCAGCTATGAAGATAGGAACACTGGTTTCACTACTGCTGTTGTTTCCATTAATGATTAGCTTTAAAATTAAGCACATTTATGAGGTGTTTGGATGTTATATAATACCATCAGTTTGGTTGGCAATAGGGTTTAAGTAATATATTGCTAATATTTAACCAGAGGAGGAAAAACATAAGATGATAATGGTGTTTGAAAGTTCTTTGGCTTCATTTGATGTGAAACCAGTCCTGTGAGAATTACTGTGAAAGAATGAATGATTTTTTTGTTAGTGATAGATCCTTTATCTTTTGCACTTGTAAGACTGAAAACTAAAAGTTGTTGGCGTGGCCCTATGCCTAGCAATCCAAGCGAGGAAACAGACTTGGAACTAAGTTTATTATTAAATCATGTTAATTATAAAACAAAAGAGATATGTCACAAATATACATTTTAGTTACATAACAGAAATAGTTTAAGGACATGTAGCAGAGATGAAATTAGCCCAAGTTTGTAATTGCAGAAAAACAATACAGGAAAATCTAGGTGATATAATTGAATCAGTATGAATATGACTTTGGGTCTCCCTGAAAAGATGTCATTGGCCTAGTGGAACTAACTCAGTAAATAAAGCATAAGTAAATAAAAATGCTGAATATATAATCATATGCAAAGAAAGCTATCATGATGTCTAAAAATTACTCGAATATTTCTTTGAGCATCCTTCCTAGAATTGAATTTTTTTATGGATGTTGAGTAAACAGCAGACTGCTTATCAATGTAAGTTTGGGGAAAGTTATACATAGATAAAATTAGACATAGAGCCAAAAGCTTGTGTGCAACCAAAAAAAAAATGTTTTACAAAATGCTGTATCTATAAAAGAGCTCAAACAAAGCTTATCAATAGTTAACATGATTATTCAAAAATAGAAAGGACAGGGTATTCAAAGGAAACATTTTTGTTGCATACTGTGCAAAGGTTAAGTCTAAAAAAAGTTCCTGGCGTAAAAGTAAATGGAGTCTAGCCTATGAATTTTGAATTAAATGTTAACATTAGTATAGTCCTGGTAACTACAAACAAATCTTAAAGGTGATGTGATACTTTTTATTGAACTAACAAAAGTTGTATAATGCGTTGTATGGTCAATGCTGACCCAATGTATAACATCACCTATAGGTTCCATTGTTTTGCCAGTGAAACAGCATGATATATCTCCTTTGTTTTTGTTTGGTTTTGTTTTTTGTCTGTTTTTTTCACTTTATGGCTTGAGTGAACTTTAGAAAATGTAAGCAACACAGGTTTGCAATTCGCAGATGTTGCATTAAAAGAGTATAGAGCATGGATGTGAAAGTTGCTTAAAAGGACCAAAATGAGCCATTACCTTTCATAACAGTTAAAAATAATCACCACGCTTACTTGACAGAAATTGAATAAACAGAATTCATTTAGACAATGAAGTAGTAAAGCAACATTCCAAAACTGAAGTCTTAGAGAAGGACTTTAAGAAACATGAAACATATTTAAAGAGGAAATGGGTATGTTAAAACAAAAACATACTAATTTGATTTCTTAAGTTGGTTACTTGTTTTAAGAGTGTCTGCAGAGTTGGAAATACCCAATAAAGTATCAATGTTAAATATTATTGACAGTGCATGTGTATACAGACAAAAATTAAACACTCATCTGTTAGAAATTGAACTTATTCACAAGTACATTACCATATTTTGAAAGGATGACCTTAAATAACAAAAACAAGGCAAAGCCACATCATTCCAGACTAGCACTGAATATCGGAGTCAGCTGTGTGTTATGATGACCTATAAGCATACACTTTGCCAGGTCATTCTGTAATATTTAAAACATTACATCATGCTGCTCCTGGCATATCAGAATAAAATGCTTAGCCAGATATTGCGTTCTGTGGTCTGATATGAATCAGAATGGAGAAAAAAGCAAATATGGGTGATTAATGTCAAGCAAACAGCAACTCGCCTTCAAATTTATCTTATAATTTAGAATTAATAGAGAATCAGTAGTCTAGACTGCATGTGGACTGTGCTAGTAAAGACCTTGGAAAAATATTTCTAGTTTTAGCAGTAGACAAATGCATGCAATGACATCTGTTACTTCTTAAGCAGCCACAGGCAAATCTGAGACATGAGTGTTATATGTGTGGTGTTCAAGAAAGTGTAATATTTAGCAATGGATGTTGTTTTGTTAGTGTGAAATTTGCAAACATGAAAAGAAATGGTATTCATTATGTAACTCTTGCAGTTTTCAGTTTCCACCCTTCTGCTAGCCTGATAGAGAGGGCTGTGCAGATTTTGATGAAAAGGGTAAAAAAAACTGCAAGGTGAGGCTGGAAACAAGAATGCCATGGTTCTTGTTTAGTTACAAAAGTACCCTTCAGATGTTAATTGGCATATCTCCAACAGAAATGATTGTGTCAAGAATGTTGAGCTCCATTTGATTTTGCCAGGTTTTTGCAAGATTTGAAGGCAAAATTAAAAGAAAACAGTGGTCTCACTAGCAGACTTTTACCAAGCAAGATGGAAAAGTTTTGCACAGTAACCATTTGAAATGTCAGGACCTGCTAGAGCAAGTCCCAAAACATAGAGACTGAATGGCCAAAAAATGGACTTAGTACAAGATGGTTATTTCACAGAATATTTCCTTTTCTCTAACATATAGCAATCCTGGAGCTGAAATATATAAGTTGGGTGGGGAGCATGCTCCCCTGCAAAAAAGAAGTTTAAAGTGTCAAGGAAAAAAATGGCCTTTGAAATTCACCCTTTTCTTGGGTTTTTGGACTTCTTTTTGTTTTGCTTGCATTTTACATTTCAATAGGGACCCATTTTGCACTAAGGCATGAAGCTTATTTGAGAAACTACAGTCATTGTTTGGAAAAGGATTCCTGGCATAAATGACAGTAATTCAAGTCCTGGATATTATACTCTGTACTTTGGTCATGGATCTTCTGTGATGAGACACATCAGTCACATAAGAGTAATATAAACAAAGACTAAGCCAGTTTGTGAACACGGACGGAGAAGTAATGAAGTTTCCTTGAGAGGTCCCAATACATTTGTTACCAGAGACATCTGATATATCTGTGTAAGTGACAATTAAGGAAACTGCCTGCATATATTGTGCTGCTTGAAGTCATGAAGATGCCTTATCTGCATTTGTAGAGAAGACAGACATTTTTCAGATCTGACTTAGCATCATGATCATCATCAACCACATTTTTACCATTTTCTGTATGGGTTGGTGTGTCAAGTCAACTGCCACTATCTCTATCTGTTCAATGCCACTGTTGCCATCCTATCCAGGTATTCTTCTCATGCTCATCTACTAGAAGATTAAATTGGTGGTAAAACATTTTTCTTGAGAAACAACAGTCTTTCTTATTTCATTGAAGGTTAATTCTTAATTCTGCTCTGTAGCAGAAACAGATGCCCATGGTAGAAGAGAACCAAAAAAGTTATTTATTTATAATTTTGTAGTTAGCACAGAGGATTAAGGCTCTGACTTGTAAACAAGCCACTTCTAGTAGCACAGGATTTGATTCGCCTCAGCCTTCATGTGCCTACCATGTGAGCAATTAGGGATTTGGGCTGCATCCCGAGCAATTACCTATATACCCATGAAGGTAAGAAAGCCTGGTAGTCTACATAGATATCATAGGATCATATGAGGTTACTAGGCTATTGGCCCTGAGGCCCTTATAAGCCTAGCCAAGAGTTTAGCCTATGTTTAGACAAATCAGCAACCAATGCCCCTGTCTAGAAGGGACACAGGTGGAATCCCAGGGGTATAGTTTCTGTTTCCCATTCAGTTATCCAGGTTGTGTTTAAACGTTAAAAAATGCTGCTTAAACATTGGTCTGGTAAACTGATGTCTGATTGTTTACAAATTATTTACGGTGAAAATGTAAAAAAAAAAAATTAAAGTTTATAAAATGTATGTGTTTAATCCAAAAATCTGCTTGTGCTAAAAAGTAAAGTTAGGGGTATTAGCAAAAGGAATGGGTATGGTTGCTTAGCTATTTTAAAAGCTTAACCAAGGTTGCCTTCATAATGAGTACCAATTAGGTCAAAACATTCTATGTACCCCTGCCAAATCTCAAATCCAGGTCCCTGTTAACTACAGCATAGTGCATTAGACCACTAGGCCACTCACCATGTGTGTGTGTGTGTGTGTGTGTGTGTGTGTGTGTGTGTGTGTGTGTGTGTGTGTGTGTGTGTGTGTGTGTGTGTGTGTACATTTAGTTGTGTGTTCTTTTGTTCTTTTATTTTGATGAAGAAAAAATTGTTTCTGTTCACATTTACTTCCATATTTTAACATCATACAATGACACTATTTAACAAAAGAAGTATCTTGAGTTATTTATTTAACTTTTTAAATAAATAATTCACGGGATTTCCTTTGTTAAATACCTAAATCACTAACACCTGAAAATAGTGTTTTTTCGAAGTGAAATAGATTCTGCCTCATTAAAGATGGGTCTATGAGTAAAAGCATTTTTTATCAATAACTCCTTACTTATGTCTCCTTTTGATGAGATTGGATGGCTAAATGAGTTAGTATTTGCAAGAAACTTTGTATTCCACCTGAATGAAAAAGATACTGACATGAGGGGGTCATTCTCTTTTTGCCACAATGAGACTTGTGAAGCAGATCACCATTTTAACTTTAGATTTTTCAGAAGTATATCTGGCTCAACCAGTGCCCTGACCCAGCCCCATAAACCAGCACCCCACCCCCTCAGCTCTTCATGTGAAGAGCTAAAAAAAGGACTTCTGCAAAATTTGCAGGATGCTTCCTGCAGTCCTGCAGACAATACTCAGTCCACACACCCCCAAGCTCTTTCAGGACAAGCCCTCCCCCCTGGCCTAGCCATTCAGGTCCTGTTTCTGTGCCCTGCTCCCAACCATACTTCCTTAACTCATTACATCCAAGTGACACCTCCAGGTATATCTGCAGTTAACTCCTACTGACACCTGTATGTGTCAAATATTGCTTGTTCATATTTGCATAATGATTTCAAAACCACGCTGTGTACAAGGTTTTAAATGATTTCATCTTAAAGCTTACACAGTGGCAAACTCAACTGCATTAATATTTGATCTCTGTCTAGTGCAGGTAAATAGATATTAACTGTTTTTATTATACTAATTTATATACATATAATTTTCACATTTTTCTAAATATCTCAACAACCAAGTAACAACTCCTTAGCCTTATATGAAATCTCTCCGCTAGATGAATAAAATGCTACTGACAGTATGTGTGTAACTTGAGTGGTTGCAGAGATATAGTAAGTTGTTTACAAAATATTATAAATGCAATAGTTACTGTGTTTACTGTGACTTATAAAATTCGGTTTAAGACCTAGAACCTAAAGAATGCTACCACTATAAAAATAGTTTGCACTGAAGAGTTTTCCATTTATACTTTTTTCCATAACCACTATGGTTCCAGAAATATGAAAATTTGAAATGTAAGGGCATAATTTGATTCTGTCAAAAAGCTTAGGCTGCATCCATTGAAAGTAACAGTGCAAACTTCCTGAACTCCACTGGTTTGAATGAGTTAAATTACAGTAAAAAATAATCAAATAAATAAATAATAATAATAATAATAATAAATTTTTTTCCATTTTAAACTGAAGCAAACTGCTTGCTACGAATGTAACAAACAGTTGCTACAGTTTATACTCTACACAAATGGAATGCAGTTAGACCACACACAGAGCGCTACTGGGCTCGGGTTTGACCATAAATGCAATACTGTTTTTTAAAGCCGGTATTGCACTAAGAGTGACTGGGATCATGGATGGCCAATCTGATCGCACTCTTTTACACTTTTTGCTTGGGGCATTTGCCCCTCTCACCTCGCCCTAGCTACACTACTGAGACTGCTTAACAACTGAAATGTGATGCATTAAGCAGTTCTGAAACCAACTACTTCTTGTTTCTTTTTTTTACTCTGCAAACACACACACACACATCACACGGTAACCTCAAATGGAAGTATTTTCATGAATTGCAATATCAAAATTTAGTTATGAAGGAACTCTATGGTACTTTAGTTTTTTTTTTTTTTTTTTTTTTTTTTTTTGCACATTCATCTTTTTTCTATTATAAGTAAAATTGCCTAAATGAAATAATATATATTATTTTTGCTTTGATAAACCATAGAAAAGAAAGTGTGTGTGTGTGTGTGTGTGTGTGTGTATATATGTATATATATATATATATATATATATATATATATATATATATATATATATATATATATATATATATATATATATATATATATATGGATCTACGTTGATTCAATGAAAGTACATTTCTTCAAAACGTACTTTTGCGTTCCCGTTTTTCCGAAAGTGAATTTATTCGAAAATGCACTTTTGCGAAAAATGAACCAACAAAACCCAGAAAAAATACAAAATAGCCAACAGTAAACACATTTACACAGGGGGACAAGCCCCCCTACATCCCACATGTGGGGGGCTGTGCCCCCATGCCCCCGTTACTAATATCTTCTAACTCTGAGATTGCACTACAGTGAGGAAAGGGAATACTCCCTTATTCCACTACGCCACGATCTACAATAACAATCTCAGTCCATTTTTGTTGATCCGATTTTTTGCGAAAGTGCATTTTTGAATAAATGTACTTTCAGAAAAAAGGGGTCGCCTAATTACATTTCAAAAAAACTTAATTTTGATGGGTCAAGGTAGAGCCATATATATATATATATATATATATATATATATATATATATATATATATATAAATATATATATATATATATATATATATATATATATATACTTAAAATGATCTGAACAGCATAATATTGACAGTTAAAAATATCTAAACTTAAAAACATTTAAATGCAAAATATCAACAAATTTGAAGTTATAATATGTAACAGTTTATGCCCTTTCTCCACTGTTAATTGACCTTGCAGTTGGTATATATAATTATCAGGGGGTATGGGGTGCCATCCCCTACATGGGCATGCAGGAGGTTTGCCCCACTGCAAAACAAAATTGATAAAATGTGTTTTAATATTCTCAAAATCTAACTACATCCAAAATCAATGTTTTTGTTGATATTTTGTGTTTAAATATTTTTAAGTTTAGATCTTTTTTAACACACAGACACACACACACATCACAATCTTAAACCAGACAATGTTGAAAATCAAAATCCCAAGACCATAATATTAAAAGACCAAAACACTGAAAACCGCAATGTCTAAAAATCTCAAATACTGACTCCTTCTATCAGTGTAAACCCAGAAACAAGTGTTACATACGTCCTGCAGGGGTGTGAAGTCAGGAACAATTGCTAACAAGGATACTGCTGGGAGGCAAGTCCAGCAGTTCCATATTTTATTATAGTGGTCTCAGGATTATGATTTTTAAGTCTGTGTGGTTTAAGATTGTGATAGTAAACCTCTACTTCCATCATCAGTAATGTGATAACCCCTTTCTTTTATTTATTTATTTTTTTGCTGCTGAATTTGCCATTCTTTTGTATGTACTTTTAGGAGTTGTACTTGTCATGTGATAATTAATTTGTTGATTGCTCTAAGATAGTAATTTTTTTCTTTCAGGAAATAAGTCATTTTTAATTATTTTATCTATTTTGCAGATTATACAAATAGCTTATTGTATTGGCTGAGGTTTATATATGGTATATTTGTAATTTTCACTAATATTTTCTCTAGATTTTCTCTAAAAAGGAGTTTAGCAATTAGTTAAGCGTTAACCTAACTAAGATGTTTTCTACCTGTTTTTTCGAGATTAACCATGTTGAAGACTCTATTGCAGTGCTTTCCATAAAGAATCATGAATACTATTAACTACAGCCATTATTTTACATTGCTGTATACAAACACATAAATATGTTTCAAAATGTACGTACCTTTTCAACTGACCCTTCTGTGATTCATTGTACTTTTTCTCTTATCTAAAATAAATGTAGAGTGTTAATGATTGTTAAAATATGCAAGGGTTACAAAATCCAGTTAAAAGGAAACTTGTTTATGACTTATTTTATAAATCAATGGTGTAGATTGCTTTTATTTACGAAACTCATATCAAAAGAGAATAGTGGGCAGAAAGTCAGTAATAAATGATGACTGTATAATGACAGCTGGATTTTGCAGTAAAAGTGCAGGGGTGGCACTACTTATTAAAATTATTATAAAGGAAATATTTTACATTCTTGATCTGGCCAAAACAGAAGATAATGCTATATTTTATGTCATACCAATTATTTAGACAAACCCTTCTACTAATAAATATAAATGCCCCATGGTCAACTCAGACTAAATTTACTTCTTATATTTTCAACTTAGTTTTTGAACTTTCAAAAATATCATGTGATTATTGAAGGAGACTGGAATTCCATCACAGACCCAAAAAGGAATATAAGTAATACAATGATGAAGTATAACACAACACAAGCTATTTTAGATCCCATGGTTGAGTGTGATTTTACAGACTCGATTAGGTTCTATCCAATGCTGATCAATCAGTTCACCAATTATACCTCACATTATAAGCCTTAAAAACTCAACGAAAGGGCTTGTTCATAAACAAATGTCTAATAAAAAATAAACAGAAAGAAAAGAATATTAAAGAAATGTTAAGGGACCTTGAACATCAACAGATGCTTAATTATAGTGAAGTTCTTGACCTACATATTATATCACTTCATAATGATCTTAGATTGCTTCATTTGAACAAGCTAATGTGGTATAGAAAGCAAAATACAGGAATGATATTCCAAATGGGCACAAATACCTCGAGGTTAGTGGCAAAGCAAGTCAATAAGATTCCACCCTCAGAAGTATTTAAAAGAAAGTCGAATGAAAAACTTTATCATTTAATAAATGGGATATTTTTATGAATTTTAAGAAATTTTGTGAGGATGCATATGCAACATTTTTAGGAGAACTGTATGAAAATTTTAACCTTATTAGATTTCCTGAGTTAGATAAGAAACAAAGATCTATCTTTTAAGATGAGTTCAGAAATCAAGGATGTGATTAAACATTTAAAAAGATGGAATGATCCAGGCACAGGTGACTTTACATCTGCATTACAAATGCTTTAATGACATCATTGCAAAAAACTTTCATATTGTATTTACTAATTATAAAATAGAGTCACTGATTTAAATTAATTACAAACCATATTAATTCCCAAGAATAACATATATTTATATGATATTACTAGTTAAAGGCCATTTGCTCTAATTAATATAGATATTGTGATATATGCAAATGTATTAGGCAGTAAATGTAAATAAAATATCCCAACTTTTATTTTTCCCTTCCAGTCAGATTTTGTCAGTTCCAGATAAAAGTATGACCAAACTATATATCTTGAATACCTTCATCTCTTATGTAATGATTATAAAGGCAGTATTTTTGCACTTGCTGTCAATGTGTCAAAAGCTTTTTAAAGGATAAATGTAGTGTTCCAACATGCAATCCTAAATAAATGTGTATTTCCTTCTCAGCATACTAATTACATTAAGGTTTTGTACTCAAATCCCTCTGCGCAAATAATTAATAAATCATTTTCCCTTCCCAAAATAATTAAAAATGGGATTAGAAAGGCATATGCACTGTTCACTCAATTGATCAATTTTTGCATAGACTATTTCTTTCTTTTCTTAATTCATATAAGTATTTATCTTTCATGTCCTACTTCTGATATTCCTAAGGCAGTTAATGCAATTCCTTTGTTGTCAGAATTTTCTAACTTTAAATAAATATATGTAAATCACTTTTACTTACTATCTATCAGAAACAATACTCTTTAGAAATTTCAGAGACAATCATCCTTAATTGATTAAATAGTGAACAATTATTTAAATATCTAGAAACTAAATTTGCTCAAAATTCTAAGTTCAGGTTACATAATAGTATCACTGAATGCTGGTCAAACATTCATTTGGATAGGAAAAGATGGATTTCCCTGAATTTGTCTTCTCTTTCCAAAGTTGAATATATTTCCAACAATTTTATTGTATTGTATATCTACTATACACGAGTCCCCTTCATAACGTCAACCCACCTTTTCTTGACTTTCAAAACGTTGAGATGAAAACATAGCAAGTCTACAATCATGAACTCCTGGAACACTGTCTTTCCTGTCCAGGAAAGTAACCACTTCAGGATCCTACACTCCTAGCTCAAATCTGACTGTTGAACCACCTCTCAAGGTGTCCAAGTGATTGGTTCTGATTTCATCGGATCCAAAGAAACCCTTGGATCTAATTACTTCTGATAACCAATCAACATCATTGGATCTGACACACTCAAAGCTGAAGAAACTTCAGAGGACTCGATATGCATCATCTCTAGATCCTCTTCCTTCCCATCTTCCATTGCCCTTCCTAGAGAGATATCATCATTCTAGGGCCCCTTCAGTGGCCTCTTCTTCTCATTCTTCCAAGAGTCTGACAGAAGCAGATGTAGATAGAATGATGAGTAGATTTCTCTCGGCATAAATTCAGTTGAGAGTTCTCCGGGCTCATACCCATTGGGTCTGGAAACCTTTATCAGTACTACTACACCAGTTTTGGCTCATTCTGCAATTTGACCTTTAAGTTTAGAGCAATTGGATCTAAGACTTCTGGAACCATCCATGTCGGATCTGAAGATTGTCATACCTTCTGCTCTGATACCTTCTCTGAGTCCACCAGGTCTGAGTGTGTTGAAGCCAGATGAATCTTGGAGCTGTACACTGCTACTAGATCTGAGGTGCTGGAATGGACTCAGAAGTTGCCATCTATGCCCCTCAGAGCCTTAGCTTTGGATAGCTCAGCTCCAACCTCTGCCTCAGGTGAGCTGCCTAGAGGTCAGAGTAAGCTGATGGTCCATAAGCATGCTCTGCCTTCAGGTCACAGCAAGCTGATGGTCTATAAGCATGTCTTCTTGGCACCATCAGCCTTCTACACCTCAGGGCATTCTGCCTTTGAGGTAGTGGAGAGAGTGTTCTTTGCTTCCAGAGAAAAGATGATCCCCTCTGGATCCATCTTCCCAATCTCATATATCTTTGTGCCTTGAGCCTCAACACTCTACTTCACAGGGACAGCCAGACCAAAGTCTCCAGAATATCCAGCAGGGTATACTCATATCTTCTGATACTTCTCTGGACCATCCTGCCAAAGAAGTCCCTAGGAAGAGAAAGTGCAAGAGGAGGCACTTGGCCTCTTCTCAAGAGTCAGTCATGGAAGGTAGTGATTTTGATGAGGGGAAAGCGTTCCCAAGATCACTATCTGATGACATCTCCATTGAAGACATTCTAAAGATCCTCAAGCAAAGGGGTGTTTGGTGTACTGATAACCCTCCCAAGAGAAATTGGTATTCCTGGAAGCCTTTGGGTCTGACCCATCTACCTCCTGGGTGACTCTGCCCACTGATGAGCTCATTGATTTGATCTCTAGATGGGTGTGGAAGGAACCTGACTCTGTCGAACTGATCCCCAAGAGACCAGACAGGATCCTGGCACCAACAAAAACAAGAGAATTTTGGAGTAAAGGAGTGCCAGTAGAGTAGGTGATATGGTCATAGCAGCAGCCACAAAGAAGGAAACTTGCAAAACAGAATTCATCTGTCCATCCCCCTAACAAAATGTCTAGGGCATTGGACAGATTTGGGAAGTGTGTTTATGCTTCAGTGACTTTTGCACTTAGGTCACTGAGTTATTTAGCACACTTCACAAGACTTCAGAGGTTTTTGATTAAAGAACTCTTCAAATCTCTCTCCAGGACTGATACTTCTGAGGCACTCTATTGCCTCACAGTTGGATACCCTACATTCCATTTCATGTTTGCCCATGAGGCTCATTTCACATGCAGCTGAAGGTACCTGAAGAGTGGCAGGTTCAGGCATTTCCAGTAGGAAACATACTTGGATGTGACTGTGTGATTTTGTGGAGCCCGTCAAGTCCTTCTCCATCAATGCTGCCTTGGATGGAAGTTCTTTGTTTGGCCCCAAAGTTAAAGACACACTATTGTGAGCAGGATGGTAAGACCCTGTCTCTAGTGGAAGTACATTTCTCAAGCCCTCAAAGAACCTTCTCTAAGAATGCAGTGTTCAGAAATGTGGTTCAGAAAATACCAATGTTCTTTCCATGATACACATGGAGATAGTTCCTCCAGGGGTGGGGGTGGGGGGACTCAATGGAAGATGCTGCTCACATGGCAGAGAAGGCCTGCAAAACTAAGGCTCTAGGGATACTTGCTCTGACAGATACTACCAGTGCTCCTGAAAGGAAGCCCAATTGTCCACCTCTGAAAGCAGTCAGGGGTCAGCTATCCTTGCACTGGAGAGCCTGGCAAGACATTACAAAAGATGCATGGGTGCAGAAGATTCTTTCCAGAGGTTATATAATATCCTTTTCCCTCCCCCCTTAACAGTAAACAAGATTCTTGATTTTCCACCCAGTCAGAGGAAAGCAGCAGCGCTAGAAATAAGAAAGCTGCTAGAAAAAAAGAGTCATCCAAGAGGACTCCCCAGACCAGAAACAGTCCAGAACTTACTCAAGGTTCTTTTAAGTGCCAAAGAAACTGGGACTGGAGACCAATTTTGGATCTCAGCATTCTGGACAAATCAGTTGAGTACACAAAGTTCTGGTTGGTCATGTATCAGTCCATTTTTGCCTTTCCTGCACAAGGATGACTGGATGTGCTCAATAGATATTCTGGATGCGTACTATCACATAAAAATGAACAGATGATCCAGATGATACCTACACTTCTGGCTGGGAGACAGTCATTACCAATTAAGAGCTCTGCCCTTTTGCCTCACCACAGCTTCCAGGGTGTTCACCAGATGCATGGCAGTAGTAGCAGCTCATTTGAGAGTGCAGGGATTCCAGGTGTTTCTGTATTTGAATGATTGGCTCATAACCACTCTGACCAGGCATCGTCTGATAAAAGCATGAGATTATGTACTCTAGCTTTGCTCTCATCTAAGAATTACTATCAATATTACTAGCAATCACAACAAATCTCAGCTAGAACCACCTCAAATATTAGAGTTCATAGGGCCTTGTTCAATACAGTATCAGTGACAGCCTCCCTTCCTTTACCAAGGGTGCAAACTATTTGATTTCAAGTCAAAAAGATAATCCAGAATTCTTCTGTATCAGCTCAATTAATTCTAGAAGCCATGGGATCAGTGTCTGTCGCAATAGTTCTGGTTATGTTAGCAAGATACCATATGAGAGTTTTTCAATGGACCCTAGAAACTCAGTGGTCTTTTCTGCAGCAGCCTATGTCCACCAAGATCAGAATAACTCAAGCATGCAAACAGTACCTGTTGTAGTGGATTTGGTCAGATCATATTTTACAGGGCCATCCCTTCATTCTTCCTTAGCCCAAAGCCTTAATGACCATGGATGCTTCTCAAATTGGGTGGGGAGGTCACTTCTTGGGAAAGACAGACCAAGCCACCTGGTCCTCTAAAGAGGCCAACACACATATAAATGTCTTGGAATTGACAGCAGTACTCCTAGCATTCCAGGCCTTTCAAGACTCTCTCCCTTCCAGGACTATTGCAATTCAGATGGGCAATATGTCAGTGGTATGGAACATCAACAGACAAGGACGAATGAGCTCTTACCTCTTGTGTTGAGCCCTTATGTTGAGAATCTTTTAGAGTTCAGGGAAAATCCAGTGTGATAGCAGACAAGATGAGCAGGTCCATTTTATTGCCTTATGAGTGGTCTCTCAACACAAAAATTATGGTAAAGATTTTCCACCAATTGGGTCAATCTTGCTGTGACCTCTTTGCATCTCTGCTCAACAACAAGCTCAGCAGGTTCTTTGCCCTGATCTCCCATCGGGGGAATCACTAAGAAATGCTCTCCTCCACGACTGGCCCCCCAGTCTCCTTTACCCTTACCTCCCAACTCCTCCAATCCTCAAGTTTCTCCAGAAAACATATTGATTGAAAAGCAAAGTCACCCTCATTATACTTTATTGGCTTCATCGGATTTGTTTCCCCTTTCTCTGGCCTCATCTAATTCCAGACCTCTTGTCTCACCCGAAAGGCATGATACACATGGACATTTCAAGCCTAAAGTTGACTGCATGGGTTCTCCACTTCCATTGATAGCCAGACAACCAAGGCCTCCCCTGTATGTCAGATTTTTTTGTCTTCCCAAAAAGCTTCCATTAGAAAAATGTACATTTTGGGTACAATAAAGAGACACTGATCCCTTTTAACCACCAGTACCTAAAGTTCTTGAGTTTTTGGCTGCAATTTTTAATGAAGGTCATAGCTCCTTGACTGCTAAAGTACTACTACCTGCCATTTCTAATTTCCACATAGCAGTAAATAATTGCTCCTTAACTTCTTCAGAACTTTGTAAGGCCTTTATAAAGTGAACTTTTCTTCTTAGACCCACTTTTAAAGATCCAACTCCACCATGGGATTTGAATTTAGTATTACAAGCTTTAACTCAGTCTCCATTTAAACCATCAGCAAAAGTGTGAACTACATTTTTAACTTGGAAAAACTATATTTTTAGTAGCTATAACCTGTGGTTGAAGAGTCTCTGAACTTCAAGCCCTATTTTCTAAGCCTTCTTATTTAATTTTCCATAAAGATAGGGTAGCGTTACAAATCAACCTAGCCTTCTTTCCTAAGGTGGTGTCAGAATCTAACAACAATCAATCTATTAATCTTCCAGTTTTCCTTCCAAATTTCATGAACAAAGGAGAATGCATGTTACATTTGTTAAATGTTCACAGACAGTTACGTTTCTATTTGCATAGAACAAAAAAATCTAAGAAAAACAGATCAATTATTTCTTTCCTTTGTGGAATCAAAATTGGGCAAATTGGTTACCAAAGTAACATTAGCTAAATGGTTAACTGATTGCATTTCCTTTGTCTACAACAAATTGGGTTTTTCTTTGTCAAAACCTTTAAGAGCCCATTCAACCAGGTACATGACAACTTCATCAGTATTTTTATCCAGGTCTTCCATGGATGATGTCTGTGTGGCTGCAACTTGGGCTAATCCTTATACCTTTATTACTCATTATAAATTGGATCTGGTCTCAAGGGGAAGAGCAGCCTTCAGCTCAACAGTGCTCAAAGAATATCCTTCCTTAGAGTCTTCCTGGGATTTAGGTAGCTGAGGACTCTGTCTCACTTGTTGAGGAATGAGTGAAAATTGACAACATCAGATAAAGTTATGTACTCACCATGACATTCCATCTGTGCTGTGCATTTTCATTCTTCCTCAACTCCCCTCCCTCCAACCCCTATCATTTTGTTTGTGACTTGTAGAAGAACAAGAAGATACTATGGGAACCAATGTTCCTGCCTTTGAGTTCTAGATACTAGCTTCTCATATTATGATTATTTCAAAGCTTCTGAAAAGCTAAAATGATCAGCAAACAAGATCTGAGGTATGGTAGGAGACTGGGGTATTATGGTTAAGGGAGGAGCTTGAGACCTCTCCAGTATTCACAAGGTGTAAAAAGAGGCTGAGTAAGATCCAAGGATTGGATGTAAACCCACTTGTTGAAGAAGAATGAAAATGGACAACACCATTGGAATGTTATGGTGAGTATAGAACCTCTTTTTTGTGGAAAATGATTATTCACTGTACCCTAAGAAGAAGCGAAGAGAAGCAAGTTGTTCCAGCAGTAATGGAATGTCAAGAGGAAAGTGTGAGCTTCAAGCTGCTGTATCCAGATTTCTTCAGAACATTTTTCTTGGAAGATCAAATGTATTGTTCTATGCAGAATAGACTCAGGAGGAAATAAAATGTTTATCCATCAAAGGGTGACTCTGCTTATTTTTCTGACAATAATAAAGCCCACAGAAAGAGACTTTGGCAGTGAAACATTTTCCCACTCTTTCAAAGAAAATGTCAGAACAACAGAAGTTGAAGAATTAGGAGTACCATGGACTTGAACCAGAGACTGGTGTTGGGAGATGGGTATCATCAGAAAAAAGACCAGCAACATTGTGAAATTAAAACATTAATACCATTAGATATGGGAATAGATGTGTAATGTGACTTAGCAAGAAGTGGCTGAGAAAGACTGGAATTTTCTTAATTGTGTTAAACTGGTGGGTGACCTGTAAAGTATCTCCCCACCCACTTTATGTCATTAATGTTTAGAAGGACACTGAAGGGAATAAAAAAAGTAAATGTAAGTAAAAAGAGTCTGGGTTCTTATTGTTAATTGTATTAAATGTTGTGATGCAAATTGCATTTTATGTTGTGAGGCAGTTTTGTATAGTGTGCAGTCAGCGCTATTTTAAATGCGAGGTGGGGGAATCTTATCAGCGACTACTGTATATAAGATCAAAGAAATAAGAGAATAGTGCTTTAAACACAACCAATAAACATACAAAATAAAGCACCTAGGAACCAGCAGAACAAAGCCACCAACACAGCGTAGAAATGAGCAAAAAAGTCTGCAAAAAAATCTGTTTTGCTTTTTTCTACACTGTGTTGGCGGCTTCATTCTGCTGGTTCCTAGGTGCTTTATTTTGGATGTTTACTGTATATAAGATATTAAAGCAAGAAAATACTTTGTTTTTGATGCAAGGTGTCTAGGCTTTGCACTATATTAAGGTAATAAAGGCTGGACAGAAGTAAGTTAAAGTTAATATAACGTCTTGGGCTGCTGGAGTGAGGAATGTAATACTGTATTAGTCACATTGTATGATGAATTAGAATAATGATTTCCCTTTTCTATAGAGGTATATGTCTAGATTAATGTTCTCAGTGTAAGCTATACATTTGAAAAATAAGATAAAATAATGAAAGGAACGGAAAATGGCAGTTCCTTTTTGTGTTTGAAAAGTTATTAGCATTTTCTCATTAGCAAATGCTTTGACTGAGAGACAAAAAATCTACAGGTACAAGCAATTAATCATAAGAGGGTGAACAATGTGTTCTGCGTGAAATTTACAAAGATTCTTTCATGCATCTGTAAAGTGTAGATAGATATGGGAATAGATGTGTAATGTGACTTAGCAAGAAGTGGCTAACTAACAGTTTTGCATGTTTGCTGTTAGTTAAAAGGGATGGAGGTTCTGAAAAGGTATTACTTTTTTTGTTTTTATTTATTTATTTTAATATTTTCTTTAAAGCAAAAAGTCTTGAAAATGTGATAAAATTTTAAATGGGGATATGAAGAAGCAACACATAAGAAATCACCTTGCCAAATATTAATGTGAACATGTAAGCTTAAAGTTGGAAGTATACATTTGAAAGAACTGCCATGTATAATAGTTTGGAGAAATAGTAGCTAACATAGTCCTTTTTAATGTTTAATAAAAAAGGGGAAAAAAAACAGAAAATTATCCTTTGAATGTAACCATGAATATTTCTTCCTTCTCAGACAAGCTTTACTTGTGAATGTGGAGTACCAGTCAGTGACACTACAAAGTAAAACTTGCAGTCATGAATGCATAAAGGGCAGGTATTAGTGGAGTCATCTGTCAAAGGTTGGAGTCCTTGTGGAATTTGGAGGAGTTGTATTACACACTTTTTTTCCTCTGTTAAACTGGAGTCCTGAAGAGACTGTGTAGGCACAGTTTATTTATTAGTATTCCATTTACTGGGAAAATCTGACTGGGCAAGTGTTCCTTTCTGAGGAGAGCAGGGGAGCAAAGTCCAGTACATTTTAAAGACATTTTACACAAAAAATATAAATTTAAGATACAATCTAAAAAAAGCAACAATATGCATTAAAGTATTTAAAACAATCATAATATTCAGTGATACACAACTGTAAAATGATAATGTAGTGATAGCAATAATCCTTAAATAATAATGTACAGACAGATATCTCATCATATATACAAGACAGCTACATCATAATATGCAGACAGATATCCCATAACAACAGTCAGTCAATCAGCTGGAGGAAATTAAGGAGGTTAAGAAGGGAAGTGAGTGAAGAAGGGGGAGGATTATTGTGGGAAATGAACTAGAGTTGCTTTTAGAAATTAGGGGTAAAGTTGATTTTTAGACAGAAAGAATGAGATTAGAATGGGTTGACAAGAGTATAATGGCATCAGACTTATGGATAGATATTAATTATAAGTCTAATCTGCAAGGAATTAGTCCTAGTCATCTTGTGATATAGAAATGGGAGGGGGTGCTATCACTTTAAGTTAAGAGTCAATTCCTTTTGATTTTATTATACCTACAACTTAATAACTGTTGATAGTGGCTCAATGGATGTTACATAAGACTCACATGTGCTTTTTGAAATAGTTTATGTGAAGTATTTAGCAAGTGAAGCAGAATATGATGTCATACTTATTTCAAAAAGAAAATGCCACTATTAAGCAAAAATCTTTTTATTACTTTGTGGGGTTTCCACCAATTCAAAAAGAAATTATAAAGCAGTTTACTGGTATGGTATTAATTAATCCAAGAAAGAAGCAAACAAACAAAAAATAGTCAATGAAGGGTTTTGGGCTGTGAAATATTTACAAATGACTGCTATATTTAGACCACAAGGGCAAAACCTAGTAGGAACCACAAGTACTACAGAGTCCACAACCACACAACTGATTATTATTATTATTATTAGTAATAGCAGTAATAGTACTACTACTAGTAGTAGTACTAGTAGTACTTCTAGCAGTAGTAGTACTAGTAGTACTTCTAGCAGTAGTAGTACTATTATTTTCAGTGTCACTTTTTGTGCAAGATGCCTGTATGCTTTATTGGGTAGTTTTTCTTTCTCCACTCTTGTGTGCTGTGGAGTTAATACATAAATAAATGAGACGAGTGTGGGGACAAAATTTCTTACATGAAGGTTGAACCCTCCCCCCAAAACACACAAAAGTCCTTGTTTGATGAGTGTAAGTAGTTTTATTTTCGTTAGTTGTGATTGAGGAAATTTTCGGCCAGTTTAACTTTATCAGTCATGGACTCTAAAAACTGCTGGACACTGGCACAGATGAATAAAGCCCTGACTATTATTATTTTCCTGTTTTTGTGAGCTTATATTGTTGATTGCACTTGTGGGCTAAAGTATTGCTTTAAAGTAACAAACAGGCTAATACACTCAAGTGTACCAGCCTTTGATAGCAATTTAGTCGAAAACAAAGCATTTACTGCATTTTTTCTGTCTGTTTGCAACAAAAACAAAAAACAAAAAATATTTCTCCTTTCCTAAACTTTCCTAGCTAGTTGTTCCAGTGATCAGATTTTGCTGATCCCTGGGCTTTGTATTTGGTTTCTGTGTTCCTCCATTTTCTTCTGTGGCCAGAGGTAGTTTCTTTACTCACCAGTGGGAGTGGGGAGTACTGAGCTGCTTGTTTGTCCTCAGAGGAGTGGTTAGAAGCAGCAACTAGTAATTCGCCGGCCATTTTGGGTCATTTCCTGTTGTTCCAGCCCCCTGCTATAAAGCACGCTTTGGCAGGCTTTTCTGGTATTAGAGAACTAGGCATAGCTCCTCGTGGTCCCCTGCAGAGTTCCTAAGCCAGCAGAGAGCAGAAAAAGCAACTTTCTTGATCATAAGTAATTTTTAAACTTTTAGTTTGCATTTTTCGATCTTTTGAGCTTTTTGACTACTGTTTGTGCCTATATTACTGTTTTATTACCTTATTTTCCTGTTTTTGTGAGCTTATATTGTTGATTGCACTTGTGGGCTAAAGTATTGCTTAAAAGTAACAAACAGGCTAATACACTCAAGTGTACCAGCCTTTGATAGCAATTTAGTCGAAAACAAAGCATTTACTGCATTTTTTTCTGTCTGTTTGCAAAAAAACAAAAAAAAAAAAATATTTCTCCTTTCCTAAACTTTCCTAGCTAGTTGTTCCAGTGATCAGATTTTGCTGATCCCTGGGCTTTGTATTTGGTTTCTGTGTTCCTCCATTTTCTTGTGTGGCCAGAGGTAGTTTCTTTACTCACCAGTGGGAGTGGGGAGTACTGAGCTGCTTGTTTGTCCTCAGAGGAGTGGTTAGAAGCAGCAACTAGTAATTGTTGCCATTTTGGGTCATTGCCTGTTTCTTCCAGCTCCCTGCTATAAAGCACGCTTTGGCAGGCTTTTCTGGCATTAGAGAACTAGGCATAGCTCCTCGTGGTCCCCTGCAGAGTTCCTAAGCCAGCAGAGAGCAGAAAAAGCAACTTTCTTGATCATAAGTATCTTTTAAACTTTTTAGTTTGCATTTTTCGATCTTTTGAGCTTTCTGACTACTGTTTGTGCCTATATTACTGTTTTATTACCTTATTTTCCTGTTTCTGTGAGCTTATATTGTTGATTGCACTTGTGGGCTAAAGTATTGCTTAAAAGTAACAAACAGGCTAATACACTCAAGTGTACCAGCCTTTGATAGCAATTTAGTCGAAAACAAAGCATTTACTGCATTTTTTCTGTCTGTTTGCAAAAAACAAAAAAAAAAAAATATTTCTCCTTTCCTAAACTTTCCTAGCTAGTTGTTCCAGTGGTCAGATTTTGCTGATCCCTGGGCTTTGTATTTGGTTTCTGTGTTCCTCCATTTTCTTGTGTGGCCAGAGGTAGTTTCTTTACTCACCAGTGGGAGTGGGGAGTACTGAGCTGCTTGTTTGTCCTCAGAGGAGTGGTTAGAAGCAGCAACTAGTAATTCATCGGCCATTTTGGGTCATTTCCTGTTTTTTCCAGCCCCCTGCTATAAAGCACGCTTTGGCAGGCTTTTCTGGCATTAGAGAACTAGGCATAGCTCCTCGTGGTCCCCTGCAGAGTTCCTAAGCCAGCAGAGAGCAGAAAAAGCAACTTTCTTGATCATAAGTATTTTTTAAACTTTTTAGTTTGCATTTTTCGATCTTTTGAGCTTTTTGACTACTGTTTGTGCCTATATTACTGTTTTATTACATTATTTTCCTGTTTTTGTGAGCTTATATTGTTGATTGCACTTGTGGGCTAAAGTATTGCTTAAAAGTAACAAACAGGCTAATACACTCAAGTGTACCAGCCTTTGATAGCAATTTAGTCGAAAACAAAGCATTTACTGCATTGTTTTCTGTCTGTTTGCAAAAAAAAAAAAAAAAAAATATTTCTCCTTTCCTAAACTTTCCTAGCTAGTTGTTCCAGTGGTCAGATTTTGCTGATCCCTGGGCTTTGTATTTGGTTTCTGTGTTCCTCCATTTTCTTGTGTGGCCAGAGGTAGTTTCTTTACTCACCAGTGGGAGTGGGGAGTACTGAGCTGCTTGTTTGTCCTCAGAGGAGTGGTTAGAAGCAGCAACTAGTAATTTGTCGGCCATTTTGGGTCATTTCCTGTTTTTTCCAGCCCCTGCTATAAAGCACACTTTGGCAGGCTTTTCTGGCATTAGAGAACTAGGCATAGCTCCTCGTGGTCCCCTGCAGAGTTCCTAAGCCAGCAGAGAGCAGAAAAAGCAACTTTCTTGATCATAAGTATTTTTTAAACTTTTTAGTTTGCATTTTTGATCTTTTGAGCTTTTTGACTACTGTTTGTGCCTATATTACTGTTTTATTACCTTATTTTCCTGTTTTTGTGAGCTTATATTGTTGATTGCACTTGTGGGCTAAAGTATTGCTTAAAAGTAACAAACAGGCTAATACACTCAAGTGTACCAGCCTTTGATAGCAATTTAGTCGAAAACAAAGCATTTACTGCATTTTTCTGTCTGTTTGCAAAAAAAACAAAAAAAAACAAAAAAATATTTCTCCTTTCCTAAACTTTCCTAGCTAGTTGTTCCAGTGGTCAAATTTTGCTGATCCCTGGGCTTTGTATTTGGTTTCTGTGTTCCTCCATTTTCTTGTGTGGCCAGAGGTAGTTTCTTTACTCACCAGTGGGAGTGGGAGTACTGAGCTGCTTGTTTGTCCTCAGAGGAGTGGTTAGAAGCAGCAACTAGTAATTCATTGGCCATTTTGGGTCATTTCCTGTTTTTTCCAGCCCCCTGCTATAAAGCACGCTTTGGCAGGCTTTTCTGGCATTAGAGAACTAGGCATAGCTCCTCGTGGTCCCCTGCAGAGTTCCTAAGCCAGCAGAGAGCAGAAAAAGCAACTTTCTTGATCATAAGTATTTTTTAAACTTTTTAGTTTGCATTTTTCGATCTTTTGAGCTTTTCGACTACTGTTTGTGCCTATATTACTGTTTTATTACCTTATTTTCCTGTTTTTGTGAGCTTATATTGTTGATTGCACTTGTGGGCTAAAGTATTGCTTAAAAGTAACAAACAGGCTAATACACTCAAGTGTACCAGCCTTTGATAGCAATTTAGTCGAAAACAAAGCATTTACTGCATTTATTTCTGTATTGTTTGCAAAAAAAACAAAAAAAAACAAAAAAAAATTTCTCCTTTCCTAAACTTTCCTAGCTAGTTGTTCCAGTGGTCAGATTTTGCTGATCCCTGGGCTTTGTATTTGGTTTCTGTGTTCCTCCATTTTCTTGTGTGGCCAGAGGTAGTTTCTTTACTCACCAGTGGGAGTGGGGAGTACTGAGCTGCTTGTTTGTCCTCAGAGGAGTGGTTAGAAGCAGCAACTAGTAATTTGTCGGCCATTTTGGGTCATTTCCTGTTTTTCCAGCCCCTGCTATAAAGCACGCTTTGGCAGGCTTTTCTGGCATTAGAGAACTAGGCATAGCTCCTCGTGGTCCCCTGCAGAGTTCCTAAGCCAGCAGAGAGCAGAAAAAGCAACTTTCTTGATCATAAGTATTTTTAAGCTTTTTAGTTTGCATTTTTCGATCTTTTGAGCTTTTCGACTACTGTTTGTGCCTATATTACTGTTTTATTACCTTATTTTCCTGTTTTTGTGAGCTTATATTGTTGATTGCACTTGTGGGCTAAAGTATTGCTTAAAAGTAACAAACAGGCTAATACACTCAAGTGTACCAGCCTTTGATAGCAATTTAGTCGAAAACAAAGCATTTACTGCATTTTTTTCTGTCTGTTTGCAAAAAAACAAAAAAATATTTCTCCTTTCCTAAACTTTCCTAGCTAGTTGTTCCAGTGATCAGATATTGCTGATCCCTGGGCTTTGTATTTGGTTTCTGTGTTCCTCCATTTTCTTGTGTGGCCAGAGGTAGTTTCTTTACTCACCAGTGGGAGTGGGAGTACTGAGCTGCTTGTTTGTCCTCAGAGGAGTGGTTAGAAGCAGCAACTAGTAATTTGTCGGCCATTTTGGGTCATTTCCTGTTTTTTCCAGCCCCCTGCTATAAAGCACGCTTTGGCAGGCTTTTCTGGCATTAGAGAACTAGGCATAGCTCCTCGTGGTCCCCTGCAGAGTTCCTAAGCCAGCAGAGAGCAGAAAAAGCAACTTTCTTGATCATAAGTATTTTTAAGCTTTTTAGTTTGCATTTTTCGATCTTTGAGCTTTTTGAGCTACTGTTTGTGCCTATATTACTGTTTTATTACCTTATTTTCCTGTTTTGTGAGCTTATATTGTTGATTGCACTTGTGGGCTAAAGTATTGCTTAAAAGTAACAAACAGGCTAATACACTCAAGTGTACCAGCCTTTGATAGCAATTTAGTCGAAAACAAAGCATTTACTGCATTTATTTCTGTCTGTTTGCAAAAAAACAAAAAAAAAAAATTCTCCTTTCCTAAACTTTCCTAGCTAGTTGTTCCAGTGGTCAGATTTTGCTGATCCCTGGGCTTTGTATTTGGTTTCTGTGTTCCTCCATTTTCTTGTGTGGCCAGAGGTAGTTTCTTTACTCACCAGTGGGAGTGGGAGTACTGAGCTGCTTGTTTGTCCTCAGAGGAGTGGTTAGAAGCAGCAACTAGTAATTTGTCGGCCATTTTGGGTCATTTCCTGTTTTTTCCAGGCCCTGCTATAAAGCACGCTTTGGCAGGCTTTTCTGGCATTAGAGAACTAGGCATAGCTCCTCGTGGTCCCCTGCAGAGTTCCTAAGCCAGCAGAGAGCAGAAAAAGCAACTTTCTTGATCATAAGTATTTTTAAACTTTTAGTTTGCATTTTGATCTTTTGAGCTTTTGACTACTGTTTGTGCCTATATTACTGTTTTATTACCTTATTTTCCTGTTTTTGTGAGCTT
The DNA here is from genome assembly GCF_019279795.1 of Protopterus annectens. NCBI lineage: Eukaryota > Metazoa > Chordata > Ceratodontiformes > Protopteridae > Protopterus > Protopterus annectens. The sequence continues at coordinate 1,186,570,602 of NC_056747.1, read as the reverse complement.
ATATTGTTGATTGCACTTGTGGGCTAAAGTATTGCTTAAAAGTAACAAACAGGCTAATACACTCAAGTGTACCAGCCTTTGATAGCAATTTAGTCGAAAACAAAGCATTTACTGCATTTTTTCTGTCTGTTTGCAAAAAAAAAACAAAAAAAAAAAAAATATTTCTCCTTTCCTAAACTTCCCTAGCTAGTTGTTCCAGTGGTCAGATTTTGCTGATCCCTGGGCTTTGTATTTGGTTTCTGTGTTCCTCCATTTTCTTGTGTGGCCAGAGGTAGTTTCTTTACTCACCAGTGGGAGTGGGGAGTACTGAGCTGCTTGTTTGTCCTCAGAGGAGTGGTTAGAAGCAGCAACTAGTAATTTGTCGGTCATTTCCTGTTTTTTCCAGCCCCCTGCTATAAAGCACGCTTTGGCAGGCTTTTCTGGCATTAGAGAACTAGGCATAGCTCCTCGTGGTCCCCTGCAGAGTTCCTAAGCCAGCAGAGAGCAGAAAAAGCAACTTTCTTGATCATAAGTATTTTTTAAACTTTTTAGTTTGCATTTTTCGATCTTTTGAGCTTTTTGACTACTGTTTGTGCCTATATTACTGTTTTATTACATTATTTTCCTGTTTTTGTGAGCTTATATTGTTGATTGCACTTGTGGGCTAAAGTATTGCTTAAAAGTAACAAACAGGCTAATACACTCAAGTGTACCAGCCTTTGATAGCAATTTAGTCGAAAACAAAGCATTTACTGCATTGTTTTCTGTCTGTTTGCAAAAAAAAAAAAAAAAAAAATATTTCTCCTTTCCTAAACTTTCCTAGCTAGTTGTTCCAGTGGTCAGATTTTGCTGATCCCTGGGCTTTGTATTTGGTTTCTGTGTTCCTCCATTTTCTTGTGTGGCCAGAGGTAGTTTCTTTACTCACCAGTGGGAGTGGGGAGTACTGAGCTGCTTGTTTGTCCTCAGAGGAGTGGTTAGAAGCAGCAACTAGTAATTCGTCGGCCATTTTGGGTCATTTCCTGTTTTTCCAGCCCCTGCTATAAGCTTAAGGCTTTAGCGGAGCTGCTACCGTTGCACACTAGGGCAGCCGGTTAATCAGATTTAAAGTATTAGGGCTACCTAAAGTCCACTCTTCAAATTTTCCCTTAAAACTACCTTCCTCAAAGTATACTACTGTCCTATTTAGTGTATCCTACAACTATAAATTATCTCTACTTGACTCCCAAGTAGACTATTCTCTATCTGTATAGCGAAGCACTTGCTCCTACAGTACTTATCACCTCGATACAGCACTCTTGTTATAGAAAGTACCCCAAAAACCAAACCCCATTTCTCGGTCACCCACATCCCCCAGAACCTTTTCTTAAGTTTTTCTGTCTATTCCTTCTAGCATGTCGAGGGATCAGTTGCTAATGTCCTCTCCTGCTCAGCTGGTGAACCTGAATATTGAGGCAATGTTACAATTGCCTCATGTACACAGACAACCCTCTCCTCCTCCCACAAAACACAAATACATGCGAGAGATGCAATTATACGGCCAAACTGGAGGCTGAGCTCTCTCAACATAGGACTGACATGACCAGACAGGAGGAGAAGGTAACCACACACACTATAGACCCAGTCTCACATAATACCATCACAACCTCAAATCATACACATAAACACACAAAGACATACTCGGAGGCTCTGATCAAAAGTCTACCAAAACAGCAGAGGCCACCAAAGCAGACACCCAAACAACTACCACCTCAGAACACAACACCTGCAACACATAGACCACACAGTCAGAGTGTCAAGCAGTCACAGCCCTTAAGGCCAAACACAATGCCAGACACACTAGTCATTGGTGACTCCATAGTCAGACACACTGATGTCCCGCTCACAAGACTGAGTAAGGAGGTCACAGTAAGCTGTCTGTCAGGTGCTAGAATCTGCCACATAACGCATGCACTCAGGTCTCTCAACAGCAGGTACAAGTACGACTCAATCATTGTCCACGCTGGTGTTAACGACCTGAGACGTACCTCCTTCGACTACATGAAAAGAGACATAGAGGAGCTCTCTGATTATGTAGCCCAAGCAGGTATGACCCTGACCTTGAGCAGTATCCTACCTTCACCAAGAATGATGCCACAATACAGAGATAAGATGATCAGCTTTAACAATTGGCTTAAACTCTGGTGTCATTCAAAGGGGATCCAATGTCTGTCTGCCTGGGATGACATGCTGGACAAGCCACGCTGGACATAAGGCTTGCACTTGTCACCCTGGGATTCGGATTTTGGCAAAGGCTCTTGCCACCCCATAGTGCCTTTTTAGGCAAGGCTCAAATTCTAAACCTACCACCCTAGAACAAAACAAAGAAAAAACTAAGGGTAATGCTGCTCAATGCCAGAAGTCTCAACCTCAAGATGCACGCACTCGAGGCCCTTCTCAGTATGGAGAACATCGATGTCTGTGCTGTGACAGAAACCTGGTTCAAGGCTCCTGAGAGCACCCCAGCACTATCAGGTTTTACCTCATATCATGCGTTCCGCCCCAAAACCTGGACAATACCAAGAAAGGAGGAGGGTATCCATATTCATCAAGGACACCCACACCTCAAGATTGGTGGCATCGCACGATGCATCGGAAACCATCCAGGTGCAATTAACCATAGGCAAGACTGCTCTGCAATTTGTAGCATGTTACAGGCCACCCTCGCAAACTCAGGAACCTCATATGGCCTTCCTGAAAACACTGGAGGGATAAATGTATCTCCGAACACCATCATACTAGGTGACTTCAACTACCCTAATATAGACTGGGAACACTACTCAAGCCCAAACACTCTAGCCCAAAAGTTCCTGGAATTCATAAACTCAAATGCCATGGAACAACTAGTCACCATCCCCACAAGAGGAGAAAACATACTTGATCTCATCATCACGAACATGGGAGCACAATGTTCAACGCCGAAGTATACCCCTCACTGGTGAGATCTGATCACAAACTAATCTCGCTGGAGGTCCTCATCCCGCCCCACCGAAATGAAAAGACCACAGTAAAGAACTTCAAAGCCGACTTCACACTTCTAAAGACTAGTGTGGTCTCCTTTAAGGCCCCTGAGCCGGCGGTTAACATTAATCAAACCGCTGAATCACTTACAAATGCCTTCTACCAGCACCTGCAGGGCTGCATGGATCAGGCAATCCCAAGCAAAACAAAGACTCTTTGTACCAAAGGCAAGCGTCCAGTCTGGTGGACCCCAGCCATAAACAAACTCTACAACAAAAGGAGAACGCTACTACAAGATAGAGCAAAATCCTTAAAAGGTAAGACACCACTGATCACTATAAGTAAAAAGCTAAGAGCTCTCATAAAATCATCCAAAGCTAATTTTGAGAAAAAAATATCTAAGGACTCTAAAGACAACCATAAGGCATTCTTTAGCTATGTCAGAAACCTAGGAGGAAACTCCCAGATATGCTCAGAATTAGTTCAAAATGATGTGAAGATTACTGATCCTACAGACATTGCCAACATACTGGCTGAAAGTATCAGTGCAAACTTCTTCCCCCCCTCCCCCCTAAAGGAGAGATATCTATACCAAATGATTGTAGCCCCCCAAACATCTCTAACGCCCAGGTGAGAATTGCTCTCTCCAAGGCAAAGAACACAGCATCCATGGGACCTGATGGTGTCCCCGGCTGTGTGCTCCATGAACTCAACGAGGAATTAAACCCACAGTTAGGACAGCTGTTTAATCTTAGTCTCACCTCCGGATCGTGCAGGAGTGGCGCAGCGACTGTGGTCCCACTCCACAAAGGCGGTGCCTCCACCGACCCTGGAAATTACCGTCCCATTAGCTTGACAAGCCTTATCTGCAAAGCCATGGAGAGGATCATAATGGATCTCATAAATAAAGACATAGGCAACTTGCAGACTTTGGATCCAACCCAGTTTGGCTTTGTCAAAGGCAGATCATGCCTTCTAAACTTGGTTGACTTTTCCGAAACAGTCACCAAGGCCATTGACGAGGGGAAGGCAGTCCATACAGCCTACCTAGACCTGGCGAAGGCTTTTGATACAATACCTCACTCGGGTATCATTGAAAAACTCATCAACTTAAATGTAAACCCATACATTACAAGATGGGTTGCAAACTGGCTGAGTGACAGAACCCACAGGGTCAGAGTTGCTGGCGCCATGTCAGACTCAAAGCCTGTCACAAGTGGTGTCCCACAGGGCTCAGTCCTGGGCCCACTCTTGTTTGGCATCTACTTTTCTGAAGTACAAGCAAACACAGGAGGGTTATGGCTGACAAAGTTTGCAGATGACTGCAAACTAGCGCCCGTAGTTGAAAACACATCAGACACAGATATCCTTCAGAAGGGTCTCACAGAAACGGATAACTGGTGCCAGAGCCATGGCCTAAAGTTAAATGCCAAGAAATGCATAGTCATACCCTTCGGGAAAAATAAGGTTACCCTAGCTACCATATAGGTGGCAATCCCCTGAACACAGAAGAAGTTATTAGGGACCTGGGAACCCAGGTTGACAGTAGCCTTTCATTCGACACTCATATTGCTAAAGTAGTTAGGAAGACCTTCTACATTGCCCACCTTATCATGAAGGGATTCACATCTAGATCAAGGGAAGTCATAGTCTCCCTATACTCATCACTCATCAGACCAATGATCGGGTACAATGCCCCATTCGGAATGTATCTGACCCGACACTTGCAGCAGCTGGAGAGACCACAAAAGTTCCTCACCAAAAGGATAAAGGGTCTCAAAAATCTGTCTTATGCTGCCCGACTGAAAGAACTCCAGTTATATTCAGTTGCTTACCGCTTGCTCAGAGGTGACCTATGCCTGACATACAAGGCCATGTCAAACCCAGATTTGATGAACATGCTTCATCTCAAAAAATCTAGATCCCTCAGAGCCACAAGGGCGGGAGACTTAAACCTCGACACGGTTATTAATAGGACGTGCTGGAGGGATAGATTCATCACCCAAAGACTCCCTATGCTGTGGAACAAAATCCCGGTTTATGTGAGGCAGAGCACCTCGCTGGCCTTGTTCAAGAGGAATCTTGACCAATGGATGGGAGATCGCAGATACACCCCAGGGGTTACCTCAGTGTGACTGCTCGACAGAGGCACAGCAAAATAATGGGCATAGTTTCTCCAAACTAAAGGGGTGGCGTAAGCCACAAAACTATGGGCTAGGCTTATAAATGCCCTCGGGCAGATACACTAGTATGAACCTATGAACCTATCACCCAGGTGACCAGAGATCAATTAGTGGAACAGATACCTGCTGGAGCTGGCTACAAGTAGAGAAGCATTTTTTATTTGTACTTTTTGCTGTTCACTGTTGAACACTGCACCTCTTAAATGGTTTGTGGATATTTCACAGGACATAGCGTAGGTCTACCTGCTGAGGTTTGTTAGAGCTACTCCACCCCATGGAGATACAGTAAGGGAAAACCTGCTCATAACAAAGTTTGAAAGTGCACTACCTCTAATGTGTGGGGGATGTCAGTCCAATATATATTGCATTTAAAGCTGCCTTAAAGAATATGCAGTTTTTTCCCCTTACTAATCTTTGATAATAACACTTTATATCAGAACAAACTGTCTGTCAATTACAAAAAAGATTTTTCCTGTCACAGGATGTCTAAAACTTGAACCCTTGCTCACAAAAAAAATGAATTAAATGAAATAAACCAGTCGTATGAATTGCATTTATATGTAACCCTAAGGCTTATTTCATTATCCCTTTTTGGGTAATAAGAGCAACATATTTATATATGACTTTATTCAATATCACCCTTTGGGTAATAGGGATATATGTATACATGCAATTGGTATAAGTTTCTTGTGAAAAAGGTTTCAAGTTTCAAACAACGCATTACAAGTAAGACTGTACATTTAACTGCTCCTGCATTTGTAACATGAAAGGGAGTTTGTATGTATGTGTGGAAAACAAAGACCAAATTAAAATACAGAATTTGCATTCAGGAACATTATTATACTGTATCCAAACGTAATACTATTACTGCTTTGAGTAGACATATTCAGGCAACTTAACCAGCAACATGTGACTACTGCATAGCATCAACTGAAATGTTAGATGCGATGGTAAAAACTGTCATTGATACTTGTGGTATAAGTTATACAATGTAGTAGATATGGAACCCAATTTAAAGTTTATTTTTATTTATTTATTACATTTGTTGACTGGATATGTCCAACTGGGTCAGAGGCCTATTTTCAGCGGAAACCCGAGGAGAAATGCTCCACAGTAATGTATGACAATACAGAAACATAGTAACATTAGTACAATATAATTATTTTACAACATCTAGAAACAGTAAAAAATCAAAATCAAGGTTCTTTTAACTAGTGGAGACCCAGGGGAAAGACTCCACAGTAGGACAATACCAACAAGTAGCAGTAAATATAATATAATACAATTAGTAGAACTATACAATTACATTTGCAGAGACAATCTAGTAGAAGTAAATATAATAAAATCAGTAGGACTGTACAAGAGTAAAAACAGTAGATAAAATATCAGTTAATGTTTGGAAAACAGATGTTAGATGGTCAATTGAGGAAGGTAACTAAGGGTGGGGCAGTAGATTAACCTGGGAGGAGGCAGGAGCACAGCCAGTGTCTAGTGAGGTGTTCTTTTAGGAGTGATTTGAACTTGTTATGCACAGGATTTTTTTGTTATTGTGTCTGGAAGGGTGTTACAGAATTTGGCAATTTTGTGTGAATAGAGGGAGCCACCACATTGGTTGTGGGACTTAGATACTTTAAGTAGAAGTTTGTTGGAAGATCTGAAGGATCTGTTATTAGTATTAGGTTGAACTAAAGAGGAGATGGCAAGGCAGTTGTTGGGCTGGTAGATTATTTTTGTGGGCTAAGGATAGTTGATTAAGAGATAGAAGGTGGGGGAGCTCTAGCCAGTTTAATGTTGAAAGAGCTGAGCAGTGGTGGGATCCAGGTGGGTGATTAATGGCAAATTTATCAGTTTTATGGTAACACAATTCTAGATTGTTGAGGTCAGATTTTTGAGGGTTTGTAAATATGGGAGAGCCATAGAGAAGGGTAGATAGAAGGTGTGTGCGAGCAGTGGCTAGTCTGGCATTGGGAGTTAGGAATGATTTGACTCTGTATAGGGTACCTAGTTTGATGTGACATTTTTGGTACTAAAAACTATGATTTTTGTTTTGTTGTGATTTAAAATGAGTTGGTGTTGGGAGAGGTAAGTTTCAATGTCCTGAAAAGAAGACTGCATTTATAGTTGGAGTTCTTGGGGTGAGGGGGCAGAACAGATATGGGTAGCGTCATCTGCATACTGTACTATGGAGGCATATTCTGTTGCTGTACTGAGGTTGTTCATGAATATGATGAAGAGAAGTGGACCTAGAATAGAACCTTGGGGTACACCCACAGAGATGGGGAGTAGGGGGGAAAAGTTGCTTTCATTATTCTGAAAATTAAAAAAAGGCACACACTCAGACTTAGGTTTTTAAACTTGATTTTTCAGGAAATGCTCAGGAATCTAAGGAGTTATATAAACTGGTAGATGTGTCACACCCCAAGTGAGAGGTGTGAATGCAATACTAAAGGAGGTGTTGTCTGACAGAGTAACCCAACCTTCATTTCAGTTGTAATGTATCCATAATAACACCAAGGAAGTTTTTGTATGCCAGCTGCTAAAATGCTATATTCTGTTGCACTGCATTGTATGTAGTACCAAGCAATGTATAGGTATTACAGTTCCGTACTTTTTTTCCAAGTCAGGCTGTACATACCAGTTTGAATTAAGCAGTTTACTGTCTTGAACTTTTTGTAGTTTGCCTTTCAACTCTTGGATTAGATTAGGTACAGTGCCCTTAAAGTATTAATATTAGAAAGAAACTTTGAGGCATTATTAATTATTGCCTCATCACATTGTCTCATGACTGTCTTCATTCGCAGATTATGACTGTGGTTCAAGCATAATTTTATGATTGAAATGGTCTTAAACTAGGTAATACAACTATTTAAAACTAAATTGCATTTCATTTCTTGCTGGGAAATGTTTAACACTAAGCAAATTTAAGGCAAATGCTCAGTTGTTTGCATTATCAAAAACATAATTTAAAAGAATCAGATAAGTAAATATATTTTAAGACAACTAAGAAGGTGAAGGCAAAATAATGCATGCATTTATACATGATCCTAAAAAGGTGTACAGGGAACCCATGGACTGAAATCAACTCAGGTCATTCCGCAAGATAGTGTTCAGACTACTTGTTAATTGCTTGCACCTGCAGACTTCTCATCATTATATGGGTAATGAAAAAAAAAACAGGTGTTGACTTTGCAGATGCATGAAACAGTATCTGTAAATCTCACCCAAAAGACGGTGTTCAGTCCTCTCATGATTAATTGCTTGTACCTGTAGACTTCTTGTCTCTCTGTGAAAACCTTTGGTAATGGGAAACCATAGCTAATGACTTTGCAAATACAAAGTAAAAAAAAAAACTACAATTTTCCACATCTTTCATTTTACATTATCTTCCAACCAATTTGCTTAAAAAACTTATCTTAATTCTGCATATAATATAATCAATACCTTTTGACATCGCCTAACCCAACAGTCCAAGAAAAGAGCATTATATTAACTTTTAAATTCATTCCATCTATCCATTCTTACCTTGTAACGGAGTAAATTCAGGACACCTTACAAATAATAAAAAGTACTTTTCTGCTTTAATATCTCGAAACAGTGGGAGCTGGTGACTTCAGAGAGACAGAGACAGGAGGGACACTGCAAGAATCAGCTGAATGGATGGGGTTCTATTCTAGCCAGTCAATGAGCATTATTTGTGATCCAACAATAGATGGGGTTATTTACTTTCATCTGCAGACTGCCTCAGTACATACCAACTCATTATAGTCATTTCAGTGAATATATACAGCTCAGATATCTAACTATAATCAACAAGGCCAGCCTTAAATGACAAAGGACTCAATGGGGCCACTGTTGCACACTGGTTCCCAAGCACCTTCTCAGTGCCTCACTACAGTTTCCTGCTCATTCTTACCCCACACCATTCTGACAAATTACTTCTCATTTTTTCAAACTTTGTTTTACTTTTATTCTTCCCATCACACTTTTAAACACAACCTAACAGAGTAAGACTTCACTGTAATAAGTTTTGAAAAAGTGAGTGAATTAAGCTGGAGGTCTGGAGCCAATAATTCCCTAGAAGTCATAGGTTTCTATATGATCTGAGGTGCATCTTACAGATATGTTTTTACAACTTTTTGTTCTAATGAAGGCCTACACAAAACAATAACTAGTAAGGAAAGATGTTCACTCATTTTTTTCAGATGTTCAAAGTCAACAAAATAGTAATTCCCAAATAAATAGAAGACAAATTCTAGCAAGGATATACAAATCTTATCTGGGGACTAGCGTTTGCCTTCCCAACCACCGCTCTAAAAAAAGAAAGCAAAGATAGTTATGTTATGTGCAACCCTGTGGTGTTAGATTAGAATGAAAGTAAAAGTACAAATGCCCAGAGGCAGGTGTTATGCTGCTGAGGACATGGGTGAAGAAACAAAAGCACATGAATAAAACCCCAAAAGAAAAAAGGAATACATGCAGACATGCATAAAGCATCACAACAAAAAATTCAACCAGACATCCAAGTGGTCCTAGATGGCAACACTACTCAATGAGACCCTCTAGCAGGGATTATTTGCTGTCACACACATCCTGTTCAGACCACCACAGACAGCCACGTGTTAAGTACAGTGCTGACACCTAAATGTGACAGAAAGTGAAAAGATAACCATGGCTAGCTTGTTACTTTTAGATCTACTGCAACCCCTTCACCACTCTTACACAGTCATTTTCATCAGAGACAATACCCATACTCATTACTTACAGCCACTTTATTAATTGTGCTCCTGAGATATCTGATTGTGTTAAAAATAGACCTATTAAATATTCCAGCTGGTTTCACAAAAATGTGCAGTACCTCTACAAGTCCAGAAGAATGGCTGCTTAAAATAAACAACTGACAACAGCATCTATTTTCATCTACAGATAGCCCCTGTACCCAGCAATTAAAGCCAATGTTACTGACTGTAAACACTTCAGATATTAGAATGCAATAAAATAAAAAATAATTGGCTACAGTAATGTTAACCATCTGAACATACACACACACACACACAAACACAGTCACACTCACAGACAAAACAATTACAACTACTTGTCTGACTATGACTGTAAACCTTAGATGTTGGATTGTGATCAGATGAATAAATAAATACATAAATGACTGATACATAGGAATTCGTCTTCTCAAGTCACAACTGTCAGAATATATTGTTCGACCTACTGCAACCAAATACCTCTCAACACTTACCTCAAGAATCACTGAGAAATCTAAAAACAATGAATGATAAATGCCCAAAATCAAAGACAAATTCTGTGTTTTATTTATTTAGAATGGTGGTTGAATAACAGGTTTCCTTTGTATTGGAATGCTTTTTTCTGAAGGGTATTAAGTCTGAAACTCAAATGTCTGTCAGTACTTAAAAAATACAATCCTTATTTGCCAGAACTTCACAAATTTTATAAGTAAACAGATCAAAATATGAGGCAAAAATCAGAGGTAGATGAGATCTTTTATGCCCCTCCTGTACCTCTCAACTTCTTTGCTCAAGAATTGTAGATAAAGCCAACAATAATAAAGGGATAAAGCTCCAAAATCAGAGAAAATGTTTAAATAATAATTTAGTTAACAGTGTGACAGAGCAAAAAATTGTCATCGATATGCATTTTCTGAATAATAAGTATAAAGCTGTTATATCTGATTTTATTAACTGACTATTAATTCTCTGTGATTTAATTGAAAATCAAATGGGTAGAGTGCAAAATAAATAAATAATGTTGCAAAATCAGGCACAGCTGACAAATATACCTCCCCCCACATACACATACATATATACATAACACACACACACACACACACACACACACACACACACACACACACACACACACACACACACACTTAAATAGCTCAAGCACATACGTTCCGACATCTTGGCCTGGTTTTCTGGCTGAAAAAAAAAAACACTTGTTCTCATGCTCCTGCCTTGGCTACTCACATTAACAATTTACTTCTCTTTCAGTTCAGGCTGTCTCAGTCACATGAGAAAGACTGAGCCAATAGAAAAGGCTCCTCACTGCTTCATGCTGCAGCCCAGTGAACCAGTTGTTGAGTGACGTCTCAGATGTTTCAACAGATATACGGATTGGTGGGACTGAATTTGCAAAGTCCCAAGTTAGGCTATTTTGAAAATAACCAAGCAAATGAAATATGCTGATTTTGCTTTCTTTTTTTTTTTTAACTCGGAGCTGGTTGGAGTGCTGAGTTCTGACCAATTAACATGTGCAGCAGTAACTAAGACTGCTCCCATCTTACATTTAAAATACCCCTAACTTCACATTGTACAGAACTGTTTTACATTATACCATACAATTTACATCATGAAATGGTTAAACAAATAGGTTCATAGGTGTGTACTAGGCTAATGGCCTTGGAGCCTTTACAAGCCTAGCCCATAGGATTACCCTGGCATCATGCCACCCGACCTTAGTTCCTAGTGCCTCTGTCGAGTAAAGCCACTGGAGTGATCCCTGGGGTGAATTTACTATTTCCCGTCATCTCATCAAGATTTCTCTTGAAGAGGGCCAGTGAGGTGCTCTGCTTGACATGTATGGGAAGTCTATTCCATAGCATGGACAGTCTCTGGGTTATGAACCTGTCCCTCCAGCATGTTCTGTTGATTGTGGTAATGAGGTTGAGGTCTCTGAAGCATGTGGTGCAGAGGGATTGGGATTTCTTTAGATGTAGCATTTCTAACAGAGCTGGGTCAGACATGGCTTTGTAAGTCAAGCAGAGATCGCCTCTAAGCAGGTTATATGAGACAGAGAATAGTTGGAGTTTTTTTAGTCTGTCCATATAGGACAAATGTTTAAGGCCTAGGATCCTCTTTATGAGGTACTTTTGTGGCCTCTCCAGTTGTTGCAGGTGTTTAGTAAAGTACATGCCAAATGGGACATTGTACTCAATGATTGGCTTAATGAGGGAAGAGTAGAGGGAGACAATGACCTCTTTCTTCCTGGATGCAAAACTCTTAGTAATGAGATGTTCCATATAGAAGGACTTTCTGACCACAGTGGCAATGTGGTGGTCAAAAGAGAGGTTGCTGTCAACCTGTGTTCCCAGATCTCTTATAACACTTTCTGTGTTCAGTGGACTACCATTGCTGTGGTAATTCATGGGAACCGGGTTTTTTCCAAAGAGGATGATGACACATTTTTGGCATTGAGCTTAAGGCCATGGTTCTGACATCAGTCATTGGTCTCAGTGAGGTCAGATGTCAACATCACTTGGATAGTTAATAATAGCTCCCAACTTGCAATTGTCTGCAAACTTTGTCAGCCAGAGTCCCTTCATGTTGGCCTGGACTTCAGAGAAGTAGATACCAAACAGGAGAAGACCCAGGACCGAACCCTGTGGGACTCTACTCATGACTGGACAGCAGTCTGACTTGGAGTCAGCTACTTTCACACTGTGGGTTTTACCTGTGAGCCAGTTTGCAACCCACCTAGTGATATAGGGGTTGATGCCTAGCTTAGTGAGTTTTCTTCTTCTATGATTCCTGAGTGGGGAATGGTGTCAAAGGCCTTGGCCAGATCAATGTAGGCTGTATGAACCACCTTGCCTTCATCCACAGTTCTGGTTACTGACTCAAAGAAGTTGACCAAGTTGAGCAGGCATGATCTACCCTTCACAAAACCAAAGTGTATTGGATTTAGAGTTTGGAGATTCCCTATATTCTTGTTTATTGGGTCCATGATGATGCGTTCCATAGCTTTGCATATCAGACTCGTCAGGCTAATGGGGCGATAATTCCCAGGGTGTGTAGTCACTCCTCCTTTATGGAGAGGGATGACTGTAGCAGTGCGCTATTCGGTAGGGACAAAGCTTGAGGCAAGGCTGTGATTGCACAGGGCACACAGGTGAGGTACCAGTTCACTCTGTAGTCCATGTAGAACACAGCCAGGGATATTAGTAAGAACAAATATTAGTAAGTACAAAACTGTTTTGTTTACAGTTACTTCTATAGTCTCTTCTTTGCCCTTCTAAATATTGACATAAATTTGGGTTATATACTTTAGAGCTCAAACATCAGTTTAAAGCAGTCAACAAAATTCCAGCCTTTCTCAGTCATTTCTTACAAAGTCACATTTCATATATCAGTAACCTATATCCAATGCAATTGATGCTTTATAGTCTCCCATTTATTCACTAATTTCACATTGTTGCTGGTCTTCTTCTTTATCCTCTCCATCTCCCAACATTAGCCTCTGATTCAAATCCTACATACTCCAGATTATTGTAGTCAACTCATTCTTTTTTTTCGTCACTCATGCATTTTCCTTTGAAGAATGGAAAAGGTTTCACTGGCAAAGTCCCTCTATGGATTTTATTGTCAAAAGAATGAGAAGCAGAGTCCTCTTCTGTTTCCTGGCTCACCCTTTGTTGTCTAAACTTTTTTATTTCCTCCATAGCCTGTCCTGTATCCAAACATGCATTTGATCCCCCAGAAAAAATAATATTCTGAAGAAACCTGCATACAGCAGCTTGAGGCTTACACCTGTCTCTCAACATTTCCTAATTGCTGGGATAAACATGCTTCTCTTCTGCCGGATTTAAAGTGAATAATCATTTCCCATAAACATTCTGATGATCCCAGTTTTAAATAATTTTCCCTTCTGTGACAACTTTGTCAGAAGCGACTGTTTCTGCTGGTATGATTGCATCATTACTAATACAGGTTTCGTCTGCTTTCTCATTACCGGATTTGGAGCATACACTCAATGTTGCCCTTTCATTTAACAAATCCTGCTATTGAACACTAGTCCAGTTGCTTACCTTTACTTTCATAATATGAATGCAGCCAGTCAGTCCTTCTAGTTTTTCTGGTACAACAGAAAATTTCAGGTTTTTCTCTATGCGCTGTGTCTTCTCTTTTTTTTTTTTTTTGAAACAGCTTGTTTTGAGAAGTCTTATGTTCAGTCAGATTTTTCTTCATTTCAGTCTCTGATTTTTGCAGTTTTATAGTTCATCACAATAGCTAGTTAAAACTTCTTCTATTTTTCCAGCCTTTTGTTATTTGTCTTTATATAGTCATTCAGTATTTTAATTATTTTAAACACGTCTCAGTGCAGTTAATCTATGTTGTCCTCTAAGTTACTGGAAACCATCTGCTGTTCCAAAGATGAAACCTGAACTGCTTTTTGCTGAACAGCTGCACAGGTCTTCCCACAAAGAGATTTTTCTTCTCATTTTCTGGTTGACATTCTCTTACTTTCTCCAAGTTTTTTTGCTAGCATCCAGGTTATGTAATTACTAGTCAGTAATTGAATTTTACCAAACTGATAAATTGTACTGGCTTTTATTTTCTTCTGACGTTCAATGTTTACACTGAAGAACTCTTCCCAACCTGTTGTTCAGTGTGCAGGCATCTTGTAAGCCCATGATTTATGTGTAGCTTGGTCTAAGAATGACACCAAAGTCCCTGTACCTTACATCCATATAATTACACCAAGTGAATAACAGTCACTAAGCTCTCTAGGAATTATTCTTCTGATTGGCATAAACCAGTCACGCAGATGGAGCCTGTATGGATACTATTTAGCATAATAGCTGAAATAACTAGTACAAAATATTTCTGTAAATACCCCAGTGATTGTGGCCAGACCAGAAAGAAGTGCAAATGTGCTGTAATAACTAATCAGTACAAATCTGAGGAGCTTCCTATGAGGTGGATAACATTAGAATTTAACAAAAGGCAGATAAGCAATTACCTCAGAGGACCTTTTCAGAATTTTAGCATCATTTAAACATGCATACTTCTCACACCGTAAAAAAAGACAAGTGGAACATATACGGGAAATTAAACATCAGGACAATAAACCATCTCTAGTGAAAGGTTGCATACCAGAAGCATCACACAGTGTTCTTAACACAGCAGATTCAAGGCAAAGCTTCCAAACTTCAGAGTAAGTATATAAAGTTGTCCCAAATGGTGATGTATAATTAACAGCACACCCACAGCAGGCCAAAAGGAATTTTAATAGCATTAAATCTGGCAGAATTAAATTAACTTCATTAATGTTTTGCAGGCAAAATGACAGGATAGTCACAACAATTCAAGCCAATGAAAATAATGTTTCAATTCTGCTTAGATAAACATAGGAGGCCAATAAGAAATTTTTGACTGCTAAGATATACAAAAGTAAAATAATTTATCACAGTAAATGCACTCAGGCAAGACTCTTGACTTTACAATAAGCTTTGAAATCTGTTGACAAGATAGCACTTGATCATATCTCTCAACCTGGAAACAAAAATTTTGACAAAGGCCCATGAAAAGTAGGTACAACTGGCCAAAAATCGGTATGCTGATTAAAATAAAAGGTGCATACGTAATTATGTAACCCCACCCACTCTGATGGAATTGTGGGATGCCAACATTCAAACGCAAATTGAAGAACAACAGGGCTCTCAACATCCAAGTACAAGAAATTTGGACAAAGCCTAAAATAATGGGGGAGGGGACAAAGATGCAAAAATAGGACATATTTTAAATATTGCTCTTATAAACATAGAAAGTTGCATGATTATTAAATTTATTTATTAAATTACACGATTTGTGTTAACATGCATTTTCTGAAAGATATCAAGTTTGAAAGTCAAATATATTCCATTATTTAGGGGCTTCAATCATCAGTAATTTGCCAAAAAACACACATTTTAGGAGGAAGAAAACAAAAAGAGGCAAAAATCTAGACTGTGTGAAAATCTGGACAGCTGAGAGGTATATACATCACACTGAAACTCCTTACATAATTTATAAATCAATAACCTATATATGCAAACTACATATGTCACTTACAGTACTATCTACATTAACAGATGTAATAAAAATACTATCTGCTATATGTTTCACCTTTTTCATTTTCTTGATTTACATTTTTTACACTCATATCAACAGAACAGTATCCCTTATAGCCATCTTATAGGAATTAACACTTTCTTCCTCTTCCAATTCAGTACTCAAAACTTTGTACTTATTTTGCCAGAAAGTATTCACTTTCAAACAATATTAAAGTGTTAATGTACAGCATCTCTTCAACTGGATTTACTTTACATTCTCTATAATATCTCTCTTTTTTATTTTCATTTGCATCAAAAGTATGCATAATTTTACTATTACTTTCTCCATCAGTTTCTGTGTCCCTTAGAGACCAATAGATAGACAGACATCAACAAACGTTTGCCAGCTGAATGGAGAATATAGTGATTATATGTGATCATATCTACTATTGCCAATGTATTTCCACACTCTTTTTGTTCTGCTAACTCATGAGTGATATGAATGAAATGTGAATGGTTACATTTTAAATACGACACATGCACGGTGGAGGCACTGTCATTAGACCTGAGAATGTAGTGGGTTTTTTTCTTCTGAAGCATGTGATTTATGTCATCTTATCCAGATCACATAAATACATGGAGGCAGGACCAAGCTAAAAACAAACAAAGAAGGAAACAGAAACAATGAATGTAGCAACAATGGGATTGTAAAATAGCAAGCGTTCTTTGCTGTAAACCAGACTATGTCTTTGTATGCTAATGGATTTACATTGGAACAAGTATTCTCACCAACAGCATACAATTTGTTTTAGTTAAGTGTAAGAGCCACAAATGACTTCAGTGAGAAACAGCAAGCAATTCGAAGTATCTGAATATGTGAGCTCGGTGAAAGTGTATGTTCACAGTAGAATGGGTCTAGTGTGAGGCTACAAGGACCTGACAGTAAGACACCCTTCTCAAGTTTGAGGAGAGCTGCAGTCCTGCATGTAGTAGTAATTATGCATGATGCGTTTGAGTCGGTCCTTATTCTGGAAAAACTACCCCTGCAGATCAACTGTGTGGCAGCTTCGGGCAAGTAAAAGAACAAGTGTAGAATTATTCTGCCTTCTGGAATAAGACCCGATGTTTCCTTTGTGATGTCCACTGCCCTAGTTGTGGATCTGTACAAAAGAAACTTAGGGAAAAATGAGCATGGGTATTAAAATGCATTTAGCATTGAGCTAGTGGGGTACAAAGAGGTCTAGTCAGTTTGGGCTAACTGTGCAAAATCAGATTTGTGTAACTCTTTGAGGTGTTCTTCAGGTGTGTAACAAGGATGTTTTTTTATTTGTTCCCAACTTACACAGAAACATTCATCATTATCCTCCCTCACACTTCCACCACAAACAGGACTTGCTGTAGAGAACATATTTTTTCACTACTACTAATTCCAGCACATAGTTTGTTCTGATGTGAAACAAATTACAGAGTTGATAGAAGGAGATCCTGACTCAGCAATGACTCCTGACCTAGGAATGGAATAAACTGTGGCTTCTGTTGTGTAGTGCGGAGATGGGTGGTCTCCCTTCTGCAGAAGTTAACTAAATTAACTTAAATAAAATTGTGCACAGTACAGCTCCAGTTCAGAGTCCGCTTGCTGCTGCTAACATTTATCTATTTTACATTTGTTTTCTGGGAATGTCTGATTGGGCCGGAAGCACATTTTCAACAGAAGCCCAGGGAAAAAAGTTCCACAATATACAGTTCACAATACAGAGATGGCTGCTAATTGACATAAGGTACATATACAAGGTTCCAGTTTTAAATACAGTATGAAGGACTAGTGAGGAATCTACAACATACAACAGAAATGATGTTTTTTTTTGTACAGTAGCACACAATGTTTACAATGCAGTAAGCATTATTTTAAAAGTGGCACACTCCCTGATTATTTCTGGACATGTCCCTGATTCTGATGAGATTTGTCCCTCATCGAGATGTCTCCTTTAGCATGCCGGATAACGGTCTCCTCCACCTTAATAAATAAGGATAAGAAAGCTACCTTCCAGACCAGAACTGTGCTTAGAGTTGTTAAACAAAATCGCTACATGCTGTGGGTGTTGATGACAACATGAAAATTACAGCAATGAGCGATCCAATCTTCATTTTATTGTTACAAGAGGGCGCTGGTTCAGTTGTAAGCTGTAGTCTCTTGTGTTAAAGCTAAAAAATGAAGAACACAATGTTACACAGTAAGATAAACTGTATACAACTCACAAGATAACAGGTTGGCTGAAGATGCTGCAAAATATGCCCGGCTAATTTACACACACATTGCGAGAGAATGATATTGACTGGTGACAGACTTTTCTCTTCCTGCGGAAATCCCAAACATAATTATAGCCTAGTACACAACCCTGCACTGGTGATGGACTTCATTTGTGCACTAATTTCTCTTCCCATGGAAATTACAAAGCTTCATGAAGCTGATGTTATCACGCATGCCCCTGCAAGTTGATAATGTTGCGGGATAAGCTGGTGATACATGGTGATGTCAGCATTATTTAAACTTGTAAATAAAAATAAAAAAAATAGAAATAAATTAGAATTGAAGGGGACTACTCAGGAACCCATGGCACTCCATTATTTTGCCCGCAAAACCGGTAAATACCGAGCAATTTGGTACAGTTGAGAGGTTTGTACTTGATCATACTAAGAAAAAAGGTTATAAACCATATCATTAACAGAGATACACTCATTTACTGCCCAGCAACAATATTTCTCTATCAAAATTTCATCAAAGATTACAAAAGATCAGGACCTCCCAATAAGGACTGACATTTTTTTAGAATATGGCAGAGAGCTTCTTAGCTCTTCCCTAAGGGGTGGGCAGTAACTGCCTAACTGACAATAAGAGGACATATATTCTTTAGCAAAAACTTTTTTCTAGTTCTGTTTCTCCTTGCCAACCATCTTCCCCACCTGCCAGCTTTGCATGCCCATTCATTTGGCCATCATACTGACTCCTGCACCCTATATCATCCAGGGGGGTCCTGTTTCCCAAAACAGAATTTCTCTCGAATAACCCAATTTTAAGTAAGACCTGACTAATAGAGGGTCAACATATAAGTAGCCACAGATATTTTCTCTGCTAGGCATAATGGGCAGAGATACCTTTCTCCCCTATCTGGACTGCCACAGCAGTCTGGAGTTCTGTGTGTACCAGGAACTCCAAGCATGCATGCGTGGAGTTCCAGGATTCGTGATTTTTTTTATTTTTTATTTCTTTTCGACTTTCCTTCTACAGGTAGGGGGGCTGCAGTCCTGCAGTCCTATAGCACGAGCCACCCCTGCACTTATGTTGTGCTGATGATACCACAAGAAGGCAGAAACATCCATGTCCAGAGCTAGCGGGGTCTGGCTTTATTGGCCTGAATTTGTCCATAAATAGACTTAAAAGAAAAAGTCATGGGCATTCAGAATTGCCATTTAGCTGAAACACACAATGTCCTTAAAGGATAATTTGCAGATTTTTCTTTTTGTTTTTTAACTGATTGTTTTTTCTGTATGACCTTTTTACTCATTGTTTAAAAAAAAGAAAGAAATTATTTTTTTCTTTTAAACTGCAGCAAACTACTTGCTACAAATGTAGCACAGAGTGCTACAAGCAATCAGGTTTTACATAAAAATGTTTTTTTTTTTTACTTTAAACTGTAGCAAACTGCTTGCAACAATGTAGCAAGATGTTGCTACAGTTTACACCACACAAGGAGTGCTATACCTCTCAGGTTTGACTGCAAATGTAATACAGGCTTTTAAAAGCTGTTATTGCATTAAAGCATGATGAAGATTGACCAGTCACTTCCCCAACACTTTGCACTTGGGGCAATTGCCCCTTTTGCTCCACCCTTGCTATGCTACTGGGTGACTTTAATTACCCCACTGTTAACTGCAAATCATATATGACACCAAACATGCAGGCACAGAGATTCCTGGATTTTGTAAACATAAATTCTCTAGAACAGATTGCCAATATTCATACAAGGGACTGCAAACATAATGGATTAGGTCCTTACTTGTATGGGAGAGTGCTGCACATTCCCTAGTGTAATGTCCTGTCTGGGAAGATCAGATCACAAAATGGTCCCCTTTGAAGTAAAAAATAAAACCTGGAACCCCAGCCAGCCTGGAATGTTCAGTAACTACTCTAAGGCTAACTTCCTACTATTAAGTGATAACCTGGCAAAATTTCAATCCCCCCCCCCCCAAACTCTGAGAACTCTGCTGCCTACACAGAACTGTTCACAGAAACCCTATACCAGTAAGCTAATAGCTGCATAGAAGCACGTGTACCCACCAGTAATAAGTACAGAACTAACTCATAAAAAATGCCACCTTGGCGGAATCACAACACCAATAAGCTGTTTAACAGAAGGAAGAGAATCATGGCAAAAATTAGGAAGTGCAGCACACAAGAGGATAAAAGTGTTCTCATCAAACTACATAAACAATTCAGAAGACAAATAAAGTCAACTCAAGCCAAATCTGAGGTAAATTTGGCCTCCTAGTTCAAGAACAACCACAAGGAATTATTCAGCTATATCTACAACCTCAACTGCACCAATTTTGCACAGAGCTCATTGTTAATGGAAACACCTATACTGAGCCAGAAGATATAGCAAACCTACTGGCAGACAAATTCGGGTCTAGCCTCCCCCCTTTTCTCTTGTAGCCTCTCCTCAGGAAATACCATCAAATGTACAGTAACTCCATTACCATCACTAGGGAATAGGTCCTCAATGCTCTCTCTAAGGCCAAGAACACTGCATCGATGGGCTCAGGCTGCCATCTAAATAGCATGAAACATAACCTGTCAGGAACTCTGGAATCCATATTTAACTGTAACCTCTAAATAGGCTTCATGCTTCACAAATGGAGAACAGCAACTGTCATCCCTCTGCACAAAGGTGGCCATCTACAGATCTTAGAAACTACAGACCCATAAGTCTAACTAGATAGAAACAACTCTGATCCAAAACAATACCAAAACAGCAAAATCTTCAGAAGTCAGGAATCAAAAAACAGGAACCAAAGTCAAATCCAAAAGCAAACTCTTTATTCTCCAGCGCCTCGGTGTAACCACCTTTCAGTGTGGAGTGGAGTTTGTATAATTATCCATAAGTCTAACTAGTCTCATATGCAAAGCCATGGAAAAAATTATCATGGAAATGATCAATAAGGACATAGGAAACCTCCAGACACTGAACCCAACCCAGTTTGGTTTCATCAAGAGATGGATATGTCTACCAAACCTGGTGGAATTAATTGAAAATGTCACCAAAGCAATAGATGAGGGTAAAAGGGTTCACATGGCCTACTTTCACTTGGCCAAGGTATTTGACACAATACTCCACTCAAGCATTGTTGACAAACTCAAGAAGTTAGGTATAAACCTTTATATCACCCAGTGGATATTCAGCTGGCTCATAGACAGGACCTAGGAAGTTAGAATTGGGGAGTTCATCTCTACAAAGAGGCCAGTCACCAGCGGAGTCCCTCAGGGAATAGTCCTGGGACTGCTCCTTTTTGGAATGTATTTCTCTAAAGTCAAGGCCAATGTCAAAGACCTCTGGCTGACCAAATCTGCAGATAACTGCAAATTAGGAACGGTCATAGAATCCCCCAATGATACTAATGTTCGCCAGGAAGGGTTGACGCAGAAAAAATACTGTTACCAGAGCCATGGACTAAAACTTAATGCCAAGAAAAGCATAATAGTATCCTTTGGGAAGTCATTCACCTCTGGTAACTATCATATTGATAATGTACCCTTAAGAGTCGACCCAGTAGTCAGGGACTTGGGGACTCATGTACACAGTAATCTAGCCTTTGACCATAAAAAGTCCACAGTAGTGAGGAAATTATTCTGTGTTTTGCAACTTATAAACAAAGGTATGGCATCTAGGTCCAAGGAGGTCATTGTTTTTCTGCATTCATCATTCATCAGCCCTATCGAGTACAATGCCCCCTTTGGAATGTACCTAACCAGACACATCCAGCAACTGGAATGTCCACATAGGTTCTTCAGTAAAAGAACACTGGGCATAAGTAACATGTCCTGTGCAGACTGCCTCAAAGCCCTATCCTTGTATTCTGTCTCCTACGGGCTGTTGAGGGAAGATGTGACTGGCATATAAGGTATTGTCAGACCCCACCCTGATGGTTCTCCTGCATTACTGCAAAATGAACAGCACCAAAATTGCTCATTCTAAAGACTTAAACCTTGCCTGTAATAAAAACAGGACTTGCTAGAAAAATGGGTATGTATCCCAGAGGCAACCACTTTTCTGGAACAGGCTCCCCATCCATGTGAAGCAGAGTTACTCCTTAACCTAATTCAAGTGTAGTTTGGACAATTCAATAGGGAACACGAAATTCATCTGTGGTTTAACATCTATGTATCTAATGGACACAGGCAACCTGTTAATGGTTCATTTCCCAGGCCCCTGCTTGCAAATGTTTCATCTCCCAGGCCTCTGCTTACACTTACCAAGGGTACCAGAACTTTTCATCGATTTGAGATGCATGGCTAGGTTTAAAAGGCCCCAGTAGCCTAGTACACACCTATGAACATATGTGCAGACCCACTAGGAATTTATCAGGAATGTTTACATGCTGATACTTACAAAGATAATCATGTTACTGAGATGCTCATCTGCATATGCATAATGAGGAAACACATCAACCCTAGCAGCATTCATACTGGTTAAAGGTAGGTCTTTGACCTAAGCTGTGGGTGAAGAGTGCCCAAGGATCAACATACATACCCAATTACCTAACAAACAAACAAATCAGTATTAGTGTATGTATGCATATATATTCCCCAATATTATTAGTATACTTTTTTGTTTGTTTCAAGTTTTTGTTCAATTCATACCTGTTGCCCATCAAGTCCTTTGCTGTGTTTAAACCATCATGTGACCATTATCCACCTATCCATCAGTGTTAGGGCTTTATCTTAAGCCCTAATCAGTCCCCAGTGCACTTAACCCCTTTAGTGCTTTTATGTGTGATGTGGTGAAGTCATTTGTTTCTATGAGTGATGCAATTATGAGAAGGTCTCCACTGAGAAGCAGCTGCATCTCATCAGGCTCCCAGTCTCCACTGTGATCCCTCATGAGATACACATCCTAGAGAAACATGTCTATCACCTCTTCAGAGGGAAGCAAGCAGGTGAACTCCGTCATTCATTTTCATTCCTGCCTATCTTTTCCAACAGCTGGGCTGATTAATCAGCCCACATTGTTTGAAACACAGTCAGAGCTCAATCCTCTATGCCCGAGACCTGATTTTATGATCACTAATATCTGACATGGGTGTGTTCATACATCCAACACATGAGGCACATAGGTATGTTCATATATCCAACAAGACATCTTGTACATAGGTATGTTCATCCATCCAACAACACATCCTGCACCTACGCATATTCATACATCCAACAACACATCCTGTGCATACACAATCAATCTATAACCACAGCTGTGACAGTAACTTATCTGTCTAAAGCTTTATAATTAAATAATGCAGTCCAGGACAATGGAAAACAATTAAAAATATAGGATATAAAGTTTGAGTCATGCTATCATATTTTCTGAATTTTGCATAAACTACACTGGTAAATGTAATGTACAGGTGGGAGTTGCATGGCATTTAAATGGGTGGTGCATGGTACATAGGTGGTGCAAGACACACAGATGGAAGATGCATGGTACATTGATGTGTGGTTGTGCACTATCAACAAAGATGAGTAAGTTATCTTCCATTCACAAAGTGCTAGAATGGGAATGCACTGAAATATTTTCTTTGCAGAGCTATCTCATTAAGTGGTTCAGAAATAGTCAATTCAAATGTGCCATATTCACTATGCTCCAACTTAGCCAGAAATGTGCTGGAAATGGGGCCAACATCCATGTTAGACTGCCATCCAGAAATTTGTTTTTGGAGAGGCAAAACACTTATGTGACCTTTATGGTCTGTAGATTTTCTAACAGTTTATGTTGTGTCTTCCGTAACCTTTATAAATTTATTTATTTATAGTTTGTTAACTGGATAGATGGACTGAACAAAAGACACTTTTCAGTCACAAACTGGCCCATAGGGAAAAGACAGCGCTTTAACAATAGTTACTAACATTAAAACTGAAACATACTGTAACATAACATGACAGTGCCTCCAAAGGTGCATGACAATGCCACCAAGGGTGCCTAGCAGATTATACTGATGAGTAGGACTGCATGGTACACCAAATTACACAAGTTATGTGGAGTATCCATGAGTATCTGTAACTGTAGTAGTGGGTTATTGAATATTATACAATGACTGGCCATTAATATTCCAAAATGAGCACGTTGATTGGTCAGCCCGATCAGCGTGCCCATAGTAAATCTGAGCATATACCACTGGAAAAAGGTCCGGTCGCCGGGACTTTTTCCCATTGATATATACTATAACTTTTCATTTTTTTAACAAAAATAAATAAATACAACCAGAAATCCAGACTTCAGACATACCAGGGAGACAGGACGGAGAAAATACTAGGAAAATCATGTATGTTATTCAAAACTAAAGACATGTACCAGATTTTCCTTGTATTTCCTCCATGCTGTCTCTCTCCAACCCCTAAACAATCCAAAACATTTTTTTTTATTATTTAAAAAAAATAGAAAAATGGAGCAACAGCGACCTTCTTTTCTCCATTGCTTCCTTTCCAAAGCATTGATGTACTGGGTATGCGTGGGAATCCAAGTTCCATACGCATGTACAGTACATCAAAAAAGGCAACAGGATATTTACCAGAAGCAGAAGGACACCACGGCACTGTTATACAAAGACATTATTTAAGAAAAGTGAGTATTTTTTTCTTAAAAAATGTCATTGTATCATAGCAATAACCGACTCAGTGGTGTGGTATATTAAAACTTACCCACGGTTGGCTTTATTTAATCACTTGGGCTTCACTCTCATGATTAAACTACACCAACTGTGGGTAAATCTTAATATACCATACCGACATCATCGGTTATTGCTTAAAGAATCAAGAATGTTAGGCAGGTCCCCTTTAAATAATTGCTGGAGTTAACTGCTAACTGTGGGCATCTGGAGGTAGGTGCCTTTAAAAGAGAGATTCACTAACAGAATGCAGAAGTCAGTGTGATGTTCACTGTTTATGGTTCCAGAGGAGTCTGGTCAGTTTCTTATAAGGAAAGGTGCACAGATGCCAGAGTTCCAAGATGGGGAGTCTTTAGTTTGTGATTCAAGGCTATTAGTGGAAGTTATTATGATTGGAGGTTTTTTTAACACCTTTATTAAATTATCACTTAAGACATAGGCAAACATACATTAATATGAAAGAAGACAAACCATATTAACATTTTTCTGTTTAAATGCACTATATATAGCAGTAAAGATGCAGTCTAAACAGTTTAAGTTAATATGTTGTAATCTTGGGCTGTAGTGGCAGGGGAAGGTGATATAAAAGTGCACTGACTGTATTATATGTAGAGTAGAGATGTTTTTGCTTAATTTTGCGTAGGTGACTGTCTGGATTAATGCCCTTAGCTTAATGTAAAAACAAGCAAGTAGGCTTGAAAAATAAGACAAAATGAAGAATGTTATGAGAAATGGTAGTTTCTTACATGTACAGTAATAAATGCTTGTTTTTCTTTTCCTTTAGCAAATGTTCAGTTGGTTAAGAATTTTGCACCTGAAGGCAGTTGTACATTCTATTCTTATGTCTCCATGGAAACGAACTATCTGCAGGGGCATGCAAATTAATCTTGATAGTTTTGAGCATTGCTTGCAAAGGGAAATGCAAAATTTAAAGCTACAAGGGCAAGCAGTTAAGTAAAAAAATAGTTTGAAATCAATGGAAGTGAATAAGCAACAGCAGCTTCCACAGCAGCCTTAATACATCAGTACATTTACTAGAACAGTGTATAATTTAATTTTATTTAAAGATGGCCAGAGTATTTTTTCTTAAGGCAAAAAGTTAATGTTTTCTGAAAGTATACAAGCTGTATTTCACATCTGGGAGGGGACTAGAGATAACAAAAGAAAAGACAGCAATCAGTGTAAATAGAAGTGCAAGCTGTAAAATGCTTTACTTTAGCAAGAGATAACCTTCATTTTAGGTGAGGTATGCCTGTAGGTGTAACTATCAATTTGGGGCAATTGTCCCTAGCAGGTGGTTTAAATTTCATTTTTGAAGATGTATGTAGTTTTCTGTGTATGTTTTAAACTAATAGGTTATTGGGAATTATTGACATGGAGCACTACTATTTTATTATACCATAAAACATAAAAACAATGAGTAACATCAGTTACGTGTTTTTTTCCTAACTTATCACAGGAATTTTTCAGAACTGTTTTTCTGTTTTATGTTATAACAAAAGAAGCATTTGTAGTGCTCTTTGTGGCAGTTCTTGAAGTTGTTTATTAGTTTTAATAGTTCTGTTTTCTCAGTTCATGTTTTGTTTAGCTCCTAAAAAATAAGGGACTCAGAAATTCAAGGATATAATTGGTATGGTAATCAAGAAAAGTTGGCTTTATTTGCAACTGACATTATTTTGTACTTGGTAAATCTAGAAAAAGAGATTTCTGCGTTTTGGAATATTTTGAGACAGTTTTAAGGCTCCACTCCTCCACCACCTCAGAAATGAGTGCTAACCCTAACGCTGCTCCATCCCCAACCCTAACCCTACACCTTAAGGTCATTAAAACCTTCCCATAACACTGTCACTACACAAGACAGACTCACATACGCAAACATTCACAAACACAGACAAGCAACACTGTATCTATTCCTCTAACATAACTGTTAGCCTTACCCTAAAATACACAAACTCGCACACAAACACACAACACCCATTCTTCACTCACCTCCAGTCCTAACCTTGACTGACTGTCATACACACACACACACACACACACACACACTCTGACCATCCGCACCATCGACATAAAATCACACACCCTGCATTTGTTGAACAAATGTACATTCTGTAAAATTCAGGGGAACTATATATATTGTTGTCTTCATATTTGTGCTTGAAAGTTATGACTTTATTATGTCTGTCTAGTTTTTCATTCTGTTAACCATATGTATCTAGAGCTTTTATCCCCAGTCCTCCACTGAAAATGGGTACCTCATGGCCCAGTTGGACCTTCCCGTTAAACAAATGCCAAATATATATATATATATATATATATATATATATATATATATATATATATATGCACACATGGTTTACTATCAAATAGTCGAAGTTCAAAATAAATTCCTACCTGAAATACTGATGCACATGTTCGAAACAGAATGCCGAAAAGGTCAGAATGTCGCAAACACACTTCCTTATGCAAATTCCACCTTTCTTGAAATCCGTAGACTGCAGTCGGACATTACACATTACGTGACATAACTATTATGCAGGGGGGCAAACCCCCCTGCACCCCCATATATTACATATTCCAACTCCGAGATGGCACTACAGTGGGGAAAAATTTCCTGTTCCACACTGTACTGCAATCTCTTGTCATAAGGTCGACCACATATGTGTGAATGCACAGTGCATTCACTAAACCAGGGCTTGCACAAATGAAGGTTCGACAATACAGATTCAGCCAATGAAATTTCGACATCCTGTGCCCGCTGAACCTTCACTGGCAATTTTGATGGTAAACCTGTACACACATATACGTATATATGGTCTACCATCACAATCTTGAAGCTCACAGTCTTGAAATTCATAATCCTGAAATGATAACATCAAAAGTCCAAAATCCTGAACACTACAACATTAAACTCTTTGATTTGCCAACCCTGTAGGACCCATGTTAGCACTCGTTCCTAGGTTCATGCTGGTAGACAGATTTGATATTCAAGAGTTTTAGACATTGTAGTCTTCAGCATTTTTCTTTAAACACCTTTACTGAATTATCACTTGTGACATAGGCAAATTTGCATTTATACAAAAGTAATCAAACTCTATAACAAATTAACATGAACAAACATTTTATTTCACATATATTGCTATATATCATATAACCTAAGCAACATTACGTAAATTATTCCATTCCTGTCCTTTTGTTAAACCATCACTTACAATATAAGCAATCATACATTTATATAAATGAAAAAAAAACACACAGACACAGTCCTAGTTGCAAGCATTTTACATTCCAGTCCATACTGACACACTCCCAGTTGCAAACATTATACATCCCTTATAATCTACCCAATCATTTTCAGTCAAACATTACATAGCTCATTTAAGTTTTGCCTTCTTTTAATCCTCATTCCCCTCCTGTATGTATTATTCCCACAATTCCCATTTTTTCCTATATAGTTTGCTCCTACCCTTTCTAAAGCTCTCAATTCCAGTTGTTTTATCTCTGTTACTATATTCACTACTTCTAATATAGCTGGTTTAGATTTTGGCAGTCTTCAGCATTTTAATATCTGCAGCTGGTGTCTCTGCCAGCTGTGACCTATTGGGAAATTACTCTCCACCCTGGGGGTAAAGTCACCACTGGAGCCTGTCTCAGATGGGAGAAACAGTGATGGACAGGGATGCAACTCAACGAGTTGCCAGAGCAGTTCTCTTTCTGACTAATTCAGTTATCCAACCTCCTGGCAATAATCTTCCCAACAACGTTTGCCAGCTGATGATGGGTAACAAAAGTGTCACCTCCACTGACATTACTAATGATCGGTACAACTCTCCCAGCATCCAGTGCAGGACAACCTACAGTGGAGGTAGGACAGGAGATGTGGAGGTGACTGTGGCAGTCTGGAACCCTAATGTGCTGGCTGCTTCTGTTAGTGGTGGCACTTCTGCTGATGCAACACTTGGGGGCGGTTGACAGGTCTTGCCAGAGGGTGGGTGCAGGTTATGATGCTGCTGCATATAATAGTAAAATAAAAGAAGAGAAACAAAATAAACAGAATAAATGGAGTAAAAAGTATAGTGACAAAGACAGTGGGGGAGAGAGAATCACAAATGCAACGAAAAAAATGAAACCGATATATATTTTGACTATGATACACTTAAACAAAATACACTTAAAGGACCAAAAACACTTTATAGTTTAAGAAGACTGATACAGCTGGGAGGGTGACTGGACCCAACAGTCATCAGTATGTGCATTCTGACTGATAAGAGGATTAATGTGAAGAGCTGCTTGGACAAACCAACAGGTATCTCTAGTCCAAGATGGAGTAATGATGTCTGAGACAAATGTACAGATGCAATGGAATAGTGCTGCTCAGACATAACATTTCACGCACAGATTAAAAGGAAAGGAAACAACTATATTATCAAAAGCACCCACCCACCTAAAAAATATTGATCAGACATATTTTCCCCATTTAATGCTGTAGTCATTATAATGAGACAGAAAACTAAAATGAAATGTTTAATGCTAATACCATCAGGGAGAACTGAGCCCACAGGTATACTTACTGTGTGGGAGCATAACAATAACATCCTGTCTCACTTGTCCACATATATGACAAGATGCATGCATGAACACAGTAATAACATTCAACAGTCATACTGCTTCCTTTGACCTATGGGAATAATGGGAAGTTTAACCTGGTCTGCTTCTGTATTCTATCCCTAAAAGCCTTCATTAAGGGTAGGAGGCCATATAAGGTCAGGTCTCACTTGTCCACATATATGACAAGATGCATGCATGAACACAGTAATAACATTCAACAGTCATACTGCTTCCTTTGACCTATGGGAATAATGGGAAGTTTAACCTGGTCTGCTTCTATATTCTATCCCTAAAAGCCTTCATTAAGGGTAGGATGCCATATAAGGTCAGGGAGACACCAGAAGCTGACATATCTTTTAAAAAGTGAAAACTGTCTCTTGGTGTCCCCTTGACTGTTCTAAGTCCTCCACAGTTTATGCAGATGCATCGTAAGTCAAATCTGGACAGTGACAATGCCCAAGATTAACAGTGAACAATAACCAGTCTGCTGTTTGAATAGAAAGTTAAATACAACCGAAAACTGGTGCTCTATTACAGAAAATGAATCCCTAGCCATAAATAGGGCTTGGAGTCCTTTCAGTACTCTCTGACAGGTAGAAAATTCATGCTGCTTGCAAATCACGTCCTTTTCCAATTATGCCACTAGCAGAATGAGGACAATATAAAATGTTGCCAGTGAGCCTTAGCATGGCAGATGTGCCACTTCAAAATTCAGCACTGTTTCAGTGTGGACCATCAAAATGTGAACCACCTGTCCAAGGCTCACAGACCTTCCTGCAGGTTCCAAGCTGTGGTTTCAAGCTGGGGAAAGTCATATGAAATACAGCATGAAGGCACCTTGGAGAGTTCCTAGCAGATGATATTGATAGGCAAAGTAGGACTGCTAAGAATACCAAGTTTTGCAGACTATGTGGAGAGTCAGCAAGAATTGGTAACTGTAACAGTGAGTATTAAAGGGGATCTCAGTTATAATTGCCAAAGAGTTTGTGTATTGCAATAAAATACTTATTTTAATGAAGATTTTGTGCGTGATACCCCCCTCTTACTAAATATCTATCCCCATCTCTCTCTCTCTCTATATATATATATATATATATATATATATATATATATATATTATATATATATATATATATATATATATATATATATATATATATATATACACACACACACACACACACACACACACACACACATATATAACACAAACATACACAAGCACACATGCACATGCACACATACATGCGTACGTGCGCGCACACACACACACACACACACACACACACACACACACACACACACACACACACACACACACACACACACAGTATTTCTTTTTAGTTTCAACCACAGAAACATTCTGTAGACACCATATTGCACTAGAAATGATTTTGTTTCACAGAGAATAATGAAATATTATGCAATCTTGAAAAAATAAGGGAGTAACAAAGAATGCAGTCTTAATTTAACAAGTACTCTCACAAAATGCAAGGGCACCTTCACAGGCACTGCTTTATTCTTCATGGCTTTTGTTTTACATACATAGCTTCAGTGTTTCTGATATACTCCAAAAGGTCTAGCAATACATCTCAGCTTTCTCGTGTTCCCACAATAAGTTCCATTCTTTCACAGAAGCAGGAAAACTTCCAATTCCCACCTTGCTACAGCAGGGACTGCCTCCCATCCCGGTTTCTCCTTTCAGACCTGACTTCCCTGGTGACTCCTTATCACATTCCTTCTTCCACCTGAAACTCAGGAAAAAAGATTCTGAAACTGCCTGCTTCATTACATATCACAAACTGCATCTATTTGTCATTGGAATTTGCCATCCACTCTGTTTTAGCCTTTTAGGTATAGGCTCAGTGACCTTAGCAGCCACCACTGTACCACATGACCCATTCTCTGCATGAAACCATTCGCTTGAGCCCTAGCTGAAGGGCTGTATGCCTGGGAAAAGCTATCAACATTAAAATGACTGTGATGTGGGTAATGGGCAATTCTAAAATTATATGGTTAGAGGGTTAATGCCAGACGAAACAGTTTGACATTATTGTCTTTCTGTCTATAAAGCCACAAAAAGGGACATGGTCTATAATGAATGTGAATTGGGAGGTGAGGGGCCCACTTGATTGCCAGACACTTTCTTCCTACTGCTAAATATTATTTCTAGCTGTTGCTGAGATTTTACTGCGGTAGTGGTGCTGCGGTAGCGTTGTCGCCTCACAGTTAGACATTGCCCGTTCGATTCTCAGATAGAGCATCTTCTATGTGGTGACATGCGTGAATGGGCATTCCTTCGTTGAAGGTTATGCGTTAGGCCCGGCAAGCCAGCACGTAAAAATCTACTGCCAATCATTAGCGGACCGGAGTTCTGCTGTGGCGACCCCTAACCGGGAAAAGCCGAAAGACACAACAACAACAACTGTTGCTGAGATGTTGGCTAACATCAGAGACTTGATGTTCCTCTTCTTTTGCGATCTGGGACTATGCTACACTGCACTGATGCCCATTTCTAAGGCATCAACAAGTACCAGACACTGTTTGGAAAAGTCAGGGGCTAACAAAACAGGTTCTGAACACAGCAGTCTTTTCAGTTTTTAAAAGACTTGATTAGCTTCATTTGTCCATTGAACTGTCATAGGATACAAGGTCAGTTAAGGGGTAAGAAATGATAGTCAAGGTCTTGGATGAATTTGTAGTAACAGCTCCATACCCAAAAATGCCTTAACCTGCCTTTTTACAATTGGTGTAGTCAAGTTGTGGATGACTACCTCAAACGTTTTAGTCTGGGGCTTCACAATCCCACTGTCTGTGATATATCCCAGATAGGTGGTGTCTGCAATACATAACAGCTGGGTAAAAGGAAATCAAAATGGCTTACAGTTTATATAGATGATTATTCTAGTCTTTGGAGAATATTATGATGCCATCCAGATAGGCTGTGGCATATCAACATGAGGTCTTAGAATTATGTCCATCATATCTTGGAATGTTGTAGGTGCTCCATGGTGACCAAAAGGCAGGAGTCTACAGTGAAAGAATATAACTGCTGCAAAGAATGTTCTCTTTTTTTAGCTTTTGGGACTGCAGCACTTTCCCAATATCCTTTTGCAATTTTTCAATCAACTCATTGACTCAGGGAATGGGATGTGAATCAACGTTTGGGATTCTATTTACCTTTCTGAAGTCCTTTCAAAGCCTTATAATCCAATCAGACTTTTGGATCAGTACATTAGAACTGTTCCACACACTATGGAATTCTTCTATTACCCCATGTTTAACATTTTTTTGTATTTCTTCCATGACTGCTTGGTGTTGGGATTCTGGTATCTAGTATAATGTCAAATGACCTTTTTCACCAGATACAGTTTCTGTATTTTTAAACTGTTCACTATCAAAATGTCAAGATTCAAAACAAACTTTGTTTTGAACGTCGAACCATAATGCCGAATCCATGAATACTAATCAGGTCTAAATGTTGAATCTGATTAACGAATTCAGCAGATTCAACATGTAGATCAAATAGCAAATGGGATGTCTGCATAAGAGCTAAGGTAAGTCTAGCTCCTACCATGCAAATTCACTGTTTTGCAGAGGGAAAGCCCCTC
The DNA here is from genome assembly GCF_019279795.1 of Protopterus annectens. Taxonomy (NCBI): domain Eukaryota; kingdom Metazoa; phylum Chordata; order Ceratodontiformes; family Protopteridae; genus Protopterus; species Protopterus annectens. The sequence continues at coordinate 1,186,537,453 of NC_056747.1, read as the reverse complement.
TCTACCCCCCACCCCCTGCTAAATATATATTCCAACTCCAAGATTGCACTACAGTGAGAAAAGGGATGGATGTCCCAGTCTGCACTGTATCGTGATCTGTACTCCCAACATCAAGGTTCGTATGTGCATTCATTGATATGAACTGTCCCGCTCAAGTAACGTTTGGCAGCAAGGAAATCATGCAGCCGCAGTTTGACATTCCTGTGTCCACCAAAAGTTACTTCAACATTTTGATAGTAAACCTTTTTAAACATCTAATAAACACAATTTAAACAATGATATAGGCACACATACATTAAAAGAAAAAAAGCAGACCATAGTGTATTTTCATGCAGTATACAACTATGTTATTTTTCTTAACAATTATCATTCACTTCAACGTTACATAAATTGTTCAGTTAATGACATCCGTTAAACCTCTCTTCTTTTCCTGGACATTATGCTGCATATATTGTTCCCACAATTTCAATTTATTTCCATGTAATTTGCTGCTTCCCCTTTCTAAAGTTCCCACCTTCAGTTCTTTTATCTCTCTTACAATATTCAGTACATCAGTTATTGCAGCTGGTTTAGATTTTGATTTCCACTTTGTAGTACTTGCTTTTTTGACAGCCAATAGCATATATTTTAATAGTGGCTTACAATGTCTAGGCAATTTAGATCATATGTTCCATCTCAAAGGAATAATTTGCTTAATTACAACCATTTGCTCCTCCAACATGTCTGACAAAGTACTCTGTAGGTAATTTTTGAAATCTGTCATCTCATTACACTCCCAAAACATGTTCCCAATTACCCCTCTCTGTCCTAGCATACCTCTGGCATTTGCTGTCAACCTGAATAAATATTCTCTGAAGTCTGCTTGCTGTATAAAATACCTATGCAAACACTTCCAAGTATGGATTCTAAACTTTCTTGACTTTGTTGCATACTTGGGAGCCAAACAGATGTCTCTCAATGTTATTTTGTAAAGTGCCATTCCCGTTTCTCATCCCACTCATTTCTAATATCTTCTGACTGATTCTTATAATTATTGTGCAGTATTTTATGCCCTACTTTGTATCCCTTTTTAATATCAATTTCTGTTCTAGACTCAACTAAAAAACTCTACCAGAGCTGATATTTCACTTGACACATCCCTATCTGTTTATTTTTGCCTATACTCTGATATTAATCCGTGGAGAGAATGCAGTCTTTAACCTGCAGTCCAAACTTCTGCTTGGCCTCATCCCACTCTATCAGCTTTGCCTCTTTACTTATTTGATCCCAATACTTGGGTTCCTTTGCCAATTTTTACCAGTAAATAGCCTTGCACCTGCCTGTTATCTATACCCCATCTTTCAGTCATCTGTACTACCAAAATCTACTTTATCCATACCCATGCTAGTGTAGTTCTTAGAATATTTTATGAATATAATATTCTGCATGGTTGTTGCTATTTTGCTTGAGGATCAGCATCCAAAATTCTACTCTCTCTCTAGTTATTTCCCAAACTTCCACTCGGTTTTATCATTCCTTCCTAATTTAATTTATAACCTTCTGCTTGTGTTGTGTACACGAGCCTTAATTGCATAGCTCTAGAGTATCTCTCCCAATCTTGTCATTTTAAGCCGCCTTGTTCTATGAGGAGAATCAACACATCCCACTTAACTCTTCCCACTTCCCCCCAAATGAATTCTGCTTTATTGATTATTACCCACATCTTCTCCCCTGCTTGATAACAATATGTCTGACCTGTATATAAATCTAAAAGGATTAAAAGCATTATCACTCATTACTATCCAGATCCATAATCAACAGCTTCCAGATTCTCAATTTTTGTATTATTTTAGTCTCTTCCTGCATATCTTTAGCTGACATAACATAAATCCTTTTACTCTATACACCTAAATACTTCATATTACAATGCCCCCAATAAATCTGGTCATTTCTGAACAAATTCATATGTAGGTACATACTTTACTGTAACAACCTTTGTTTTATCTTCACATCTTAAAAAGATTTGAAACTGTCTCAAAATGTTCCATGACACAGAAAAGACCTTTTCTGGATTTTTCATGTACAAAATAAAATGCAAATAAAGCTAACAGGCATGGTTTCCATTTGTTTTGGATTAAAGTAGCTCTACAAAGCAACTATGAGAATTTTGAGACAGAAAATGTCACTCCTGGACTTGCTGGAGCGGGTCTCATGCAAATACACTTACTACAGAAACTTTTTCTCTCCAGTGTTTCAGAACATTTATATTGTATAACTTACTTCTTTTCTCTGACTGTCTCATCATATAGCTCACTTCACTTACTTTTTCTACAATTTCAAAGGGCCCTTACCATTTTGCAAGGCATTTATTTTCAACAGTGGGAACTAAAATGACTTTATCTTCTGGTTTGAATTCTTCAAGATGAACATTTCTGTTATATACTCATTTTTGTGCCTCCTAGGATGTCTCACTACATTCTCTGACATAGACATTATAGTTTTTAATCTGCCCTGCAGGTCTGAGAATGTTCTATGACACTTTTAAAAGGTGTTTTCTTCCTCCCATATCTCTTTGGATTTGTTTAGCAAGCCTCATGGATGTCTGGCATACAGCAGTTGAAATGCTAAGAATCATTTTGAGGTTTAGGGTACGTTTTACAGCATAGAGGAGATATGGGAGAAGATGGCCCGAGTTTCTCCCATCCATGTCTATAGCCTTTTTGTAGCATTGATCTTGAAGTGTTATTAAAATACTCAGCCCATCTGTTTGAGGGTGGTGCACAGAAGTCCTAACTGTTTCATTTTAAAATGTGCCACTAGTCTGCCATGAATAGGGTATCCTGTTCCCTAACAATTTCTTTTGGAATTCGTACCCTAGAAAAAAAAGCAATACTAGTTCTTTGGCTATAGTATCCATATTGATTAATTCTAAAGGTACTGCCTCAGGAAATACTGTCGCATAATAAATAATTACTAGAATATACCAATGACTTCAACTGGATTTTACAAACAGACACATGATGTGCTCTGATAATCATTCAAAGCAGACATCCACAATGGGTAGAGGCATTAAAGGTTTCTGAAGTCCTGGGTTGGGAATTGTCTCGGCACTTTGGGCAGATTGCACAAACATTCTCTATGTTCTTCATAATAGCAAACCACTAATATCTAGCAAAATCAGAGCTTTTGTTTTATCCATCCTTAAACAAGTAACCAGAATGTGGTTATGTGCTAGCTTCGTTAACAGAGTTCTAATAGGTCTTGGAACTTGTGTCTGCTACACTATCTGCTTCTGTATTTTGTTACCTTGTAGAGGATTTCATTTCTTAGTTCAAAGTAGAGGTATATAGTTGGATTGCTCTGTTCCTTTGTTTCTCCATCTACTCATCTTGTGTACTTCCTTACTCTTCACAGTGTATTGTGTTCCCACCAAGCCTTCTAAAAGTTTACATAACTTATTTGTAAGTCAGCCATGTCAGCTTTATTCTGATTTAAAGTAGAAGTTTCCCCTACAAATATAAGTAACCTGAACCAGTGCAATGGGATAGAAAGATAAAGTCAAGACAATACTGCAGGCAACCAAGGTTCATTTAGTGTCAGAGGCTGTGTCGAGGGGATAGGTGCAACCATCCTAGTAGGTGAGGAGGGAAAGAAGAGTACAAGGGGCACACAGTGCAGTTAGATTTCCCTGATGGAGGCTGAGGACACAACTGCTGAGTGCTTACTGAGGGTGGGCAGGGTGGCTTGCCAATGTCAACCCTTGGCAGAAGTGAGGAGCGATTCACTGTAATTTGCCTATTGCATGTCCCCCCCCCCCCCATGGTGTGTTACCAGAGCATACACAGGGTGGAGAAAAACAATTAGGAGAAAACACTCCCAGCAGCAGCAGCAGTATGGTGGGGATCCAGGATGCCTTGATCTCCTTGCTTGACCCAACCCTTATCAGAGAAAATCCACACAAGGCCATAAGGGGCAGGTAAACCTGATAAATGAGAAGAGACAACAAGTCCACTGTTGGCCAACTGTGGAAGGAAGTAGATAGCAAAAAAAGTAGCATGCTTTTCCTCCTTCAAATAATTCACCCTCTATAATAGTGAAAGCTTATGAAATGAATTCTTCTTCTACCAGATGCATTGTCCGTATCCTTTCTCTCATTCAGTATTTTTCTTATTTTCTTTACCCATAGACTCCTACTTCTTTTTTTCTGTTTTTTTTTTTGTTTGTTTGTTTTTTGTTTTTTTTTTGACTGGTTGTCTGCATTTGTACAGCAGGGGGACATTTAGAACACTGAAAGGTTCCCCTTTACTGTTTTCTTCATTATGAGATTCATCCATTTCTTCCTCAGTCTCTATAGCCACTTCACTTAGCAACTTAGCAAAATGTTAACTATAGGCCCATCATTGTTAGTTTCTACAATGACATCTCATATTACTTAAACAACTAGAGCTTTTTGACAAAGCTCATATTCTCTGTCAGTCTCTGCACTGACTTCATGCATTATTTTTAATAACATAATTCTTCTAAAAAGAGTCAGAATTAAGGTTATCTAGTCTTTCCACCCAGAGTCACATGTTTGCTCTTTATGGTTTCTAGATCAACATCATTTTCTTTACTGGGAATATGTATTCCTGATAGTACATCTGGTTGAATCTTTTATCACCATAATGCCCAAAGCTCTTTACACTGGGGAAATATTGGTCACTTATCATGCTATATGTTAAGTTAGTCAGTAGAGCTATAGGATGTAACACTTTGCTTAAGAGAGTGTGCATTTCTACCTGTATTATAAGGTATTCCCTCTTGCCTACACATATACGTGTTACTTCAATTTTATGCCTGCAGACATATTGTAATTTAACTAATGTAATCATGCTTCCTGAATCCAGGGGTTCCTGTATTTCTTATATCCTCAACCACAATATTACATTTGACAAGTTTGGTAACAATACAGTGACAAAAAAGTAGAACCTACACTTCTAATAAATAAAAGTGCAGAATTATAACATTTTACAGGTTTGCATTTCATAGGCATGTGCTTAGGTACAGTTTGTCCAGCACAAACAGTTTTTTGTAAGCATAACAGTGTTGTTACCAACTGCAGTACTTGGCTATATGCCCTGCTCTATAACATTTAAAACAATCTCAAATAGAGACAGCTTATTCTTGTCTGCAGACAAACCAGCATAGATAGATGAAGGCTTATTAGCCATTGGTACATGTAAATCTAACAGAGAGTTTGTTAGTTCAGTTAACAACAAATGTTCCTAAAACAACTACCAGTTCAAATGTAGGGTCATTCTGGAATACCCACTTTCTCAATTTACTAGGCATTGCCCTTTTAAACTTGTCTACTGCCAGTATTTCTAAAATTTTATTTACATTGTTCACATGAGGTCCTAGCCACAGTTTTAAAATATACATTAAATCAATCATTTGTGACCATACTGGTCTGTCCATAATAAGTGTCCAGTTATGAAAATTAAATGACTGCACCTCAGGGGAAGTGACAGTCATTCTTATTATTTTAGTCTTCAGGTTTTGGTTGGTAAGGGCATCCATGCTGTCTAAGTATATACTGGTCTTCAGCAAATCCTTACTCAGATGTGACAATAAAATTATCATCCACTTGACTTGGGACTACTACTCACTAAGTGTGTACTTTTCATACGTTCCAAGGCAAGCCTCCACATAATCTTCCTTGCTACATTTCTTTAGGGGACACTGGCTTTTGTGACATCCAGAAAAATGGGCTGCTGGTTTACAAGTGCAGCAACCTTCTGTTCCAGCCAAAGTAGGTGTTGGTCAATGGGTGCAATCCTCTACACTGAGGCCTGAAGAAGTTCTTCCATTTTGCCCAGCCTCAGAACAGCAATCAGATATCCTTCAGATAACCCTTCAATCTGATATGAGGGTTTTTCCAGAGCAATCCCCACATGGTTATATTCCATAGTCACTCCTCTTTCATGAAACCCTTCAAAGTGTCATAAGGATAATTTCCAGAATGAATCACAGCAGGGGCAGAAAGTTTTCAGAGGTACAGAAAGTTTATCCATTAACACAGCACGCCTTTTGTTCAACTAGTTAGTAATTGCTCTTTCAGCAGAGTGTGTGTGTTTCTGGGAGGGGAAAACACATGTAGAACACTTCCCACATTGCTTTACAAAGGGACAATGTTCTTATGGTGGAAAAATAAACTCATGCAGAGCATTTTCAGGTTGCTTCATAAAGCGACATTTTGTACACAATTGAGTTTCTCATTGCTGCAGTCTACTAGTATAGTATTCCTTTTTAATTCTAACCAAAGAAACATTCCATAGGCACCAATGTGAACTATAGATAAGGTTTATTTGCAGGGATTAACAAAACATAATGCAGTCTTGCAAAATGAGGAATAACAAAAATACAGTCTTACTTCAATGAGTTCTCAAAAAATAAAAATCCACCTTCACAGGCATTGTTTCACTCTCCATCCTTTTTAACAAACCCCACAACTTCCGTATTTCTGGTATAATCCAACATTTCTAACAACAGCCCTTAGTTTTCTCTTTATCCCACAAACATGATAAATTCTAGGCTTTAACACAAGCAGGATACCTTCCAACTCCCAACCTGATACTAGAGGGGCAACTTCCATCCTGATTCCTCCCTTCAGACTTGACTTTCCTAGAGACTGTTTACTACATTCCTTCTTTAACCCCAGACATTATATATCCCAAAATGCACATGTTTTTCTTTGAGATTTGCTTGTCTGCCTTTTCTGGTTTGGCTTTAAAGGCATAGAGTTGGTACTCTCAGCAGCTACTGCTAGCTATTGTTAACATAGTAAGCAACAGAACAAAAAAAAAAAAACTTACACTGTGTAGGTTTGAGTCAAAATATTTATTTCAGTTAAGCCAACTTAAGCATTAACTGACTAACTTTAAACACTCTCTGTTAAGACTTAATTTTTTACAACATAAATGCTTTAGAGTCTCTTATTGTAAAGCTATTTTGGGGGTGTTGCCTTGCTCATGCCCTACTGACAGCTTTCCTTTCATTTCCCACTTTTGCCAATAAAGTTCCCTCGGAAAATCTCCAAATTCAGTCAGTCTCTTCACTTATTTATACTGCTGTTAATGAAACAAGCTTCTCATTCAATTTATACAGTGTGGACAATTCCTCATCCCAGCCTCATGTTGCCCATGAAGAGAGGTGTATAAAAGTGTAGGGAAGTGTAGAGCAGTCAAAAGGTGTAAGCCTATGGATGCCAAGAATCTATACTGCTGTGCCCAACATGCATTATACTATGTTTATATGAATAACACTTTATATAAATCAATTTGCTTACATAGAACAGTTTACTCTAACAATTCTCCTTTTGTTATTAAAACAAGAAAAAATGAGACCATTTTATTAAAACAGTTAAGCAGAACCTCAAAACTGTATTAACTCTTCTGCATTTCTAGTATTAATATGGTTAAATGTTTTTCTTACACAAAGCTTTATGCATGTAAAAACAATACCAATTAGAAAAATAATGACAACAGTTGCAATCAATGTGGTAATGATCCATCCAGACTATCCTAAAAACAGACTATTCAGCCAATCACTCCAATCAGTACTCCAGGATTTCTTGGATTTTTCTGGTACCTCTGCTATTCTTTCTAGGTGTTACTTGATGGATTCTGACTTATCTAGAATATATGTGCAATGCTCTTCTCCTATGAGTGCAGATGTACCTCTCTGTGACACCAGTAAAAAAATCTAAATCCATATGATTTTGGAGAACCATAGTTCTCATTCCTGTCATTTCAACTATTTTGTCTGCAATGGCTCCATATGTAGTGTTAGCTAGTACCTCCAATAGCTTAGACAACTTTCTTAACTCCCAGATGGACTTAACTAGACCATACACCTGTAATATTTCAGCACCAGCTATAACAACATCTCCCAAATCCATGTATTGTAAACCTTGTTCTGCTACTGCATTAATCTCATGATGATAGATACATGATTGATCTAACTGTCTTATGGCATTTGATACATCTCTTTTTCTTTTTGCATTTCTAATTTTTCCCTCTGGTAGCTCCTGTTTTAGTATCATTAAAGGTACTACATAACACAAATAATATGATCCTGTCCAAACAGCAGGAAACCATTTATATGCATTATTTCTACATACATAATACTCCTCTTCATATAGTAGTCCCATCAGATTACTTTTTTTTTGCATTATTTCTACTTGCAAATGAGTGTGCACTGAATTCTTTATTTTCATTGCTTATCTGTGTAGGCATCCTAAACTTTACTCTCTGTCAGAACTGACTAATAACATTTTCTAGATTACAATTATGCCAATCTGTCCAATACATATACAAAGCCGTTATGTTATTTGCCAAGCCATACGTTTCTGTTTGCATTGCATTACTTAAATTTGTTTTATATTCCTGCCTATCTGTTTGATAAAAGTTAAAAGATTCCTTTAATGCAGTATAATTACACTTACTAATTCCCACCGGTATTGAACCAGTCTGGCTTAAGCATGTACTCCTCTTATCAGACCAACGCACATGTAATCTTGGAAGATTTTTTTGTATTGACCCATAAACATAAGCAACTGTGATTCAATACCTGTGTAGTTTCTTTTCTCATGCTGTTGGAACTGGAGTACACATCCAACATTTTGTTGCATTATTAATCTCTGCATATGCCATCTGCATTGTTGTAAACATGATAAAATCAGGTACCCACTTTTGCTGTCTTTTTAGCTTACCAACTTTTAAATTTTGTTTGATTACCATTTGTAAAGTAGCTCCTATGTACACAAACATTAAAATTAATAAAGCATTCTTTTTCCATCCTTGCTGGCGTTGTTACACACCAACTCATCTTTGTCTGTTTATTCCTTTTCTTTTCTTTGGCTGAATGGCATTCCAAACCAGTAGATCAACATCTGAAAAACAGATGGCAATCCGTTATCTCTCTGCTTTTTTTCTCCTTACTTTTAGTTATTAGTTTACAATGATCTCTGCTTTATTTACCCTTTTTACATGTTTTACTTTGTACATCAATGCCCCTATTTGCTGTACAACTTCATATGGCCCTTGCCAATTACTACCCCATGACCCTGACCTGTTAAAATTCTTTACCAGAACCTTTTACCCTACTTCCAATTTTTCCTCTTTTGACTCTATGGGTACTTTAGACCATAGGTAAAAACTTGTTCTCTTGCTATTCCATCACATACCTCTTGTATGTCATTTAACCATTTTTGATGTTTTGCTTCCTCTAATAATGGCCTCTCTGACCTCACTTCAGGGATGAAAAGAAAACTCAAGGGCATTTGTCTGCCTGTCATCACATTGAATGGCAAAATCCCTGTCTTACTGTTGGGAGCACCTCTGATTTCCATTAAGATGACTGGTAAATGAGAAACCCAATTGTTTCCCTTTTCCATGAACATCTTTTTTAACCTTTCCTTGATGGTGTGATTCATTCTTTCTACTATCTCATTTTATTGTGGACGACAGAGAACATTAAACCTTTGTTGAATACCCAACAGACGACATAGCTCTTTTATTGTTTTAACAAAAAACAAGTAATCTCCGTGGTATCCCCGAAGTCTCAAAACAACCCACTAAAGTGTAGTGGGTCTAAAAACAAAACAGTGTCAGAAACTTCTCTGTGTGGAAGATTTTCAGTCCATATATTTCTAGTTAATCACTATATATTAATCAGATCAGACAATAGTAGTAGAAGTAGCGAACGTAAACTCATCAAGTCAAAAAGTAATAATAGAAAATATATAATTCTACAGCATTACTATGTATTCAAAAGTAATCCAAGCAAGGCAGGCAGTCTGTTTCCAAGTCTGTGTACTTAATAAAGGATTTTTGACTGGGCATTTGTCTGAGTTTCTTACACTGTTTTGTTTTCTTTTATTGTTTTACTGACAAACTGTGGACAGTTGTCTGATTCTATTACCTTTGGCCATCCCCAATGCACAAAAATGTGTTCCATAATCCCTCTGCTCTAGCCTTTGCTGTAGTGGTCTTGGTTGGAGTTGCCTCCACCGGCTTTGAGAAAACATCTACAACCACTAATAAATATCTGTAACCTCACTTTGCTGCTGCTAGTGGTCCTGCATAGTCAATTTGAATGGCATATCATTAGCCATCCACTGCTGGAACCCTATGTATTTGTGGCTTTCTCATTGTGGGATTTGTCTGTAAGCAGATAAGACATTCGTGCTGTACCACCTGAGACAGCTTTTTTAGCTTTGAATGCCAGTATTTTTCCTTTACCACCTTCCACAGTTTTTCTTTTCTTATATATCCCAATAATTGGTGATTGAACCTTACAAGCTGTTTTGCCAAACCATAAGGGACATTAGGCATCTTTGCTCCTTTTAAGGTCAAGTACACATAATATTGCTTTGTTCCTGTACCATTACTTATCAGCTTGCACTGGTTTAATTCTACCTCAATCCCATTTTCTTTTTGTACCTCATTCAAATTTACCTGTAGTGCATCGTATTCTGCTATTTTGTATTTATTGCTACCTCTAAGAACAGTAGTTCACCCTCTGTCTCCTCCGGGTATAGTGAGTAACCCGTTTCTGCTGCTTGTTTGTTTTTTTCATCCCTTAAAGCATTACCCTGTGCATCCACATTGTTTTGTTTTTGATGTGCTTTTACTTTTATAACCCTGAGCTGCCCATGTAGATTATGTTTTTGTGTGATGTCCCACGTATCTTTTAAAACTTGAGCATTCTTTAAAGGTTTTCCTGAGCAATCAACAAATCATTTTCTAGCCCATGTGGCAATATGTAACCTTAATGAGTTTACTACATATGCCCTATCACTATAAATGTCAATTGGTTTATAGTGCTGCAGTACATATTTTACTGCTTCTAACTCAGCTCTTTGAGCCAACATGTGACCTGCTAATTTAATGAGTACTTCTCCATGCCCCTTCTTTGGATATACAGTTGTGAATCTTGTATGATATTTTCCATTTTTCCAACACCTTGCCCCATCCACATACATGGTGTGTATTCTGAAATCAAATTCAGACTTGAGAGGAGACCCATCTGTTTTTTCAGTGCATTCCATGCTGTTATGCTCCTTTCCTGAATACCTTACCAATTTCAATAGATAATATTTATCCACTACTTCAATGTAAATCATTTTTGTGTTAAGAGTTGTTAGCCATTTTGGAAACACTGTTTGGCTCACCCATTCCATAATCTTTTCCATCACTGTAGTATATAACAGAGTTTTAAATGACTGATGTGAGGTTTGAACTATTACATTTGAGAACATTGCTAGATACTCTGTTTACTTAATTCCCCAGTAAATTGCTAACAACTGCTTTATACATGGGTGGTAACCCTTTTCAACTGGTGTCAACTTTCGACTACAGAAATTAACTGCCCTCAACTTTTGCCACATGCCCGAGGACTTGCCCAGTGGCCATGGCTGCAGTAACACTACAGATATAGTTTCAGGTCCTGCCACTGCCTGTAAAAAGAAGGTAGCCTTGCTGTTTGTTTGGAGCTATCAATTCTGTAGCTTGGGCTAATTTTTGCTTTAACCTTTTAAAGGCTTCTTCCTCTATTGGCCCCCACTGTAACGTTACTGATGTCTTTTGGTCTGCTAACATCTTGTACAATGGTGCTGCCACTGCTGCATAATTTTCAACAAACTCTCTGCTACAGTTCATAATTCCCATAAATTTGTGCAAATCTGCTACTGTTAGGGGTATCAGAAGATTTAAAATTCCCTTTACTCTTTCCTCACATGGTGTTCTACCTGTATGTGTTATTATTGTGCCTACAAACTTTACCTCTTGCCTCATAAACTATATTTTTGACTTGCTGGCCTTAAATGTTGCTTCCTGTAAGGCCCAAAATACCTTTTTGAGATGTTTGTAATGTTCCTCTGCTGTTTCTGACTGTATCAGAATATTGTCAGTATAATGGAGCACATTTTCTGGTAGCTTTATTCTTTGCAGTACCTGTCCTATAATTTGATGAAAGATTACCAGACTATTTTGGAACCCTTGTGGCAATCTTGTCATTACATACTGCTGATTTTCAAAGGTAGAAGCAAATTTTTGCCATTCTTTTTTTATAACAGAATAGCGAAAAATCTATTAGTTAAATCAGCGACTGAAAACCATTTATGGGTCTATATCACGTGGTCGAAAGTTAATAGTAGCAAACTACCACAACTTTGAAAACACTGGAACTCAAAGTTGTTATTGTGGGGTCGCACTACAGTTTAAATGGAGTATTTGTACTTTCCTCACTGTAGTGTGATCTCAGAGTTGGTATATATATTTAGTGGGGGGTGTGGGGGCACAGCCCCCCACAATTGCAACTTCGAGTTCCAGTGTTTTTGAAGTTGTGGTCGTTCGCTATTATTAGCTTTTGACCATGTGATATAGACCCACCATTTACATGTAGGTTTAATTTTTGCCTACAGCTCTGGAACCCCAGGTATTAAATGAGCCCTTGGGATTGTGCAATCAATTACTTTCCTAAGATCTAGAACCAACCTGTAACTCCTGTCCTTTTTTGACACTGGCCATATAGTCGAATTTGTTGGGCTATGCCCTTTTTTGATAATGCCTGCCTGCTCCCATTCTTGAATGCAGTTTTTCATATCATTTTGTGCCTCTTTTTGGATAGGATACTATTTGTGCTTCCTGCTACTATGGCTTCTTTTAATTTTCCACAGTCTGTTTTTGATCTTGCTCATAGATCCTGAAAAGTACATTCCAATTTATCCCACATCTCTTTTTGCTCAGCTGTCATTTCCCTTACAACCTTATCCCTTTTGTCAGCTTGACTCACCTCTATTATCATGCATTGTATGTGCTTAATTTCTTCTTGCTCTTGCACTGTTCTCTATAATATTTTATTGGACAAATATATTACTGTACCCAATTTTCATAGTATATCCATTCCTATAATGGATATACCACAGCTGGGATGCAACAGAAAAGTTTCCCTTAATGGTTCGCTGTCCTCTTCAAACCTAGTGTCAACTGGCTGATTGCTGACAGCCACCACAGACTTTCTATTGAACCCTGAGATAACTGTTTTCTTTTGATAATTTATTTTTAACTTTATGTTTATTAACACTGCTGCTACAGTATCAATAAGAACATTTTGCCATGGTATCCCCTCTACCCATAGGGTGACTAATGGTCTCCCATCACCACAAAGTGTAAAAGAAACAAACCGAGTGATGATGTGGGTAGGGAGGGCCCACTCCTACTCCATCTCTTCTGAGGATGGATCTACCATTGTATGTGTTATCAAATGCACCAGATGTACTGCCTGTGTTCTCTTTTAATCTTCCTCATCGTTGTCCACATACACTGTCCTATTAATTTCTCTTGGTATACTCTCTGACCTTTCATTATCTGGATGTTAATAGGTTGGTACTAGGCTATCGGCCCTAAGGCCTATGCAAGCCTAGCCATAACAATTCCCTGGATATTTCTTCCCACAATATTTACTTCTCTGGGCTCCTGTCTAGCAGGGTGACTGACATGATCCCCAGGGTGAATTTCCTATCTCCCATCCAATCATCAAAGTTTCTTTTGAAGAGGGCCAATGAGGCGCTCTGCTTGACATGCATGGGCAGTCTATTCCAGAGTATGGGGAGTCTCTGGGTCTGGAACCTATCCCTCCAGCATGTTTTGTTCATTGTGGTGATAAGGTTTAGATCCCTGGAGCATGTGACTCTGAGGGATTGGGATTTCTGCTACAGTATCAATAAGAACATTTTGCCATGGTATCCCCTCTACCCATAGGGTGACTAATGGTCTCCCATCACCACAAAGTGTAAAAGAAACAAAGGTGGATCTCTCCTAACTTACTCAAGTATGCATACATTTCCCTTACTATCAATTTGTGGCTTCTTTAACTCTTTTTGTTTGGATTATAGTACTGATTTTGTCCCCCCCTCTGTATCCTGCTCTGACAGATAAATGCTTTTTTCTATTTGTTTTGCTTTCCACTTTTTATAATATTCTTGCTTTACATACCCCAGCTTTTTACAGAAAAGGCACTTCATTTCCTTTCTCTCCTTGTTTTGTCCATCCTGTCCAACTTGCAGACAAGCTGATGCTGTTCTGCCACCACTTTGTACATCACTCCATTTCCCTCCACTACCTCGCCCAGTTGCATATGCCTTGCCCTGCCCTTCCTCATCATCTA